>NC_085138.1:201837994-202080324 GCF_035046485.1 Aedes albopictus | reverse complement strand
ACAACAAAACAATTCTCGTAGTTCATCTGAAGATTATAACTGAAACTTTCCATTGTGTACGTTATTTAGAATTCGCTATATCAAGGGTAAATTTTATCGAAGATTACCTTATAACACTGCTTCAAATACTTTATTTTGATGTAACTCTTGGCGCTTTTTTTATCTGTATTGACGAGATTTTTAGCCCTAGGTTAGTTCTTCTCGGGACCCACGCTTTGCTTCCCTTCCTAAGGAAGAACTCATATTTTGCGAGTATGTTAGGAGTGGGATTTGAATCCAGGTTCTCGGTTAGTTAGTCAAGTGTTCTAACTATCACACCAGGTCCGCACCCCTCTTGGCGCTTATTTCCTCTATTTTTATATTTTCGTTTGAAAACTCATTTTTGTATGACGTGAAAGATTTCTTAATCATTTCCCTTTTTCAGAAACCCTTACATAACTAATTAACGAACATTAATTTTGATTACAGTAGGAAAATGTCATCTGTTATGTATTATCATCGGTTATATGTAAATTACAATTTGATAAAGCCGAATGAATTTTCCTCCCAAATGTAACGAACAGATTTGTGGTGTAGTAAATGAGTTATAGCACAAGTTGCCACGACAATTATTCCAACACTTTCTTGACAGAATAGTACCAAATATCAGGCTTAAACTTTGACTAGTTAGTTATCAAAAATGCTTTACAGATCTGTAAAAATAGCAGTAATGATCAGGGGCGTACAATTTCGTTTCAATGATACACTTTCATGCAACATTTGAATGAGTCACTTCAAGTGTTTCATACATTTTTCTAATGACTCGGTCGTTAAAAAAAACTTTTCCACTCATCGTAGCACTCGGTAGTCTCCCACCCGGTCGCATTGCTTGTGCTTCACCCGTCAGAGCATTAGTGTCTCACTGGTGCGGGCTAGTCTCTCAATGGTTACGGGCGCCGGTTAATTGGATTTAAGTGGTCGAATTTGTTATCCTCTTTCATAAAACATAATTATCATTCTATTGGCGTGCACCACTATTTAAAAATGTGGTTTAAATAGTGTTTTTAGCATGTTGAAGTATTTCAATGACTCATAAATGAAACGAAAATCCAAGTGTATCATCCCATGTTTCATACACACTTGTTTCTGTAGCAGCAACGAACGAGTGTGTTGCTGGGTGAGAGATGAAGCATCACAGCAGTCCGTTCGCATGGGAAACGATTTGCTACAGTCGTCGTACGTCATGTTTTCCTTTCGAAATTGCACGACCCTGGTAATGATAGCAGTGAAAATACCGTTATTTTGTTGAACAGTATTATCTTGAAATGAGTTTCCTTCAAGCCGTAAACTGTAAACTTCTTTCAAGACAGGCCTGGAATGATTATCTTGATTACTTGTACTGTGGTATTAATGGCATCAGTGCGTCTAAGGTGTAAGAAACAAAGTACGTAGTTATTTAAAAACCGTGTTTCAAATATTACTCTAGTACAAAATAGCTCGAACCCAAATAGTACAGTTTTGGTACAGTTTTACTGAAGCCTATACAATTGAAATAACCAATCAAAAGTACCTATAATATTACTAGATGAGGGCAGTTTGCTTTAATTTGAATAAAGAAAAAAAGTTGACGAAAGATGCGAGTTTAATGATGCCTATATCATACGTAGTTATAGTTTTTTTAGATATAGAACATCTACAACACCCACCCATTGGGAATTTTGATACAATGTAAAAATGAAATGCGATTAAAAATAGTATAGAGATGAACGATTCATGACACAAAAAGACAACAATAAGTATGTATAACGACTAGAACTGTAATAAAATAAATGTGTTGCAGATAAAATGAACTGAATCATTCGTTAGAGAAATCACAGACCTTTATAATTCTTTATTTGTATTACATCAAATCAAGGATCGGTATATTCGCCTCACTCCATTCATATTCACTCCTCTTTGCTGAAGCGAATCGAGAAAGATACAGCAAACGCAGTACTTCCCAAACTGTGCGCCGCGGCGCCCTGGTGCGCCACGAACCTTTCCCGAATAAAAAATACATTAGAAAAACCCAACGTTGTATTGTAACAGTACTATTTAGAACCATATTTTTACAATAGACACCACTGTAAAAATAAAAATACAAAAACAATAAGATGTAATGTAGACACCATACAGTGAATTGTAAATAGGATTTTTACAATATATTATACGGGTTGTTAAGTATCGTAACAATACAAAAAAAAAATCTCCATATATATTTTTTTTGCAAAACCATACATTTTATTGTAAATGAATTGTTCTAAGAACTGATACGTGGGTTTTCATATACCATACATTGTATGGTACATATATGGTATCAAACAATAAAATGAACCGTAAATATATTGTTTTTCGAAAAATGATGTCTCTTCGCAGGATCGTGAGCGATTGATTGGGTCAATATCGACATCGTCGAATGTCATTTCGTCTATGGTCTGTAGAAATGTTTGATGGAGCGAGCTATCTAAGGGTTTCGACTGATTTGACCGATGATTGTCATAGAGTGTTTCGTTGATCTTCTTAGGGGCCGTTCATAAACCACGTAGACTTTTTGGGGGGAGGGGGGGGTCTGGTCAAAGTCTACGCTCCATACAAATTTCAATTTTTTTTGTATGGACAAAAGTCTACGAGGGGGGAGGGGGGGGGTCTGAGATGGTCAAATTTTGGTCTACGTGGTTTATGAACAGCCCCTTAAGGTTTTCTCCGTAGTTTCCAAGCCGGGTGTCCATTGCGTCCGTGCGAATCAGCAGTTTACGTAGGGCTTTCAGTATAATTTTGTCACGTTCATATACCGCCGGCTCAAAGTTCAGGCGGCAGGATTTGCAGAATCAGAACATGCCCACTTTTGACGTCCAGGTTGCATATTGAGTGTTTGTTAAGCCTACACAAGTGGAGTGAAAAGCCATTCCACATGAACCGCTACATGAGACCACTCTTTCTGTGTCCAAACATTCCTTACAAACTTGACATGATTCCATGATACTGGGCAAAGACAAGTAGTGATACGAAGCTCCGCAATTCGACGGTAAATTTATGTTGCGAGGAATGCGCCTGCTGGTATGCAACACTGCCAAAGTAGTATCGATGAGCTTTTGCTTGCTTCCAGTTTTTTCTGGCAGATGGCGCTTCGGAAAAATAACAGCGAGTAGGTGGATGTATGGACAATTATGATAACACAACCAGAAACACGAAACACAAAACACAATAATTCACAAAACTACGATCGCGAAACTCGTTTCTAGCATTGGTACGATTAACACAGACGTTTGAAATGTCGCTTAGTGCAATTTCGTGAATTTACGGCACATAATACAACGAATCGGCGGCGATGAAATTTACAAACACAACAGACGACCGTTTATACGAACAGCGGTTCTCAATTTTTTCAAATGGTTTTGGAATGATTCTGTTTTGTTATGTTGTATTGTTTTACATTACATATACCATATCATGTTATATTAACTTGTCATTTTTCTCCTGTTAATGGCATCTAGCCAAACTAACCTGAAAATAATGTTAAATTGAACTATCTTTGATAGTGCGGATTAGAACCTATCAAGTTCAACATTATTAGGATGCGCTTTTGTAATTCTCCAGAGCGTCTGGGACAACCCTTCATATATAGGATCGCCCACGTCTAAGTCTGAGTAGTCTCCATTAACAGTTGAAGCTTAGGCTCCCATGCATCACCAGCCAGATAACCGGGTTTTGCAAACTAAGCATTATTTGTGGCAACATCTTGAGTGGCATGATGAAACTATGCCGAGCGCGCTAAGTGTTATTAGTCCACTAATGTAGTTGCATGAAGTGGGTGACGAGGTACATAAGTATCATTACAGCGTGCTTAATTGTTACTGCAATATTGAGGCTCCAGTTTGACTAAAGTTTGAAACGCGTAACAACTCATGAGAAAACTGTCAAGTTCAATTCAAATATAAGTTAGGTTAAAAAGCAAACCAGCAGACCAACCTATATTAGAAGCCATTTCAGTGTCCCGTCCATATGTTAAAGATGGCTCTTCGTCAAAGATAAATTTCGTCAATAGCATTTAATTCGGTTGTGGAAGAAGGCAAGTTCACATGAGAGAAGGGGAGAAAACTCCCCTAAATGCAAATACAGAAAAAAAATAGTATTGAACTCATTCACTGATTTACAACACGGAGACTAATTTCGTTCGTTTGAAACAAAAATATTCATGTTTATTCGGTAAACTGATAAAATATTTAAAACTAAAATATTAATTTTTAAAACAAAGTTCCAGCTGCATCACCAAACAAGATTTCCTCTTGCAAAAAAGGCAAGTTTCACCAAAAGTTTCCACGAAATCCCATTGATTTCGGGAGCGTATGTTATCTACATGATGTTGGCATTGAAAGTGCCACGCGGGAAGTGGATTTTTCTAGAGAAGGAAATAATTTTGTAAATTTAATTGGAAAACAAATATTTCCGTAGGGCCGACCTGCCACAAAAAAACAAAAAATTTTACATTTGTTTCTAACATAACCAGTCAGAAGATACATGTTTGTTTCAAAAATGGATTGAATTTGCTTCAAATGTGACGTTCGATTTGCTCCAAACAGTTTTATTTTTGTTGCCAGAACAAATTGACAATTTATTTGAGTTTACCTGAAATATGTTTGATTTTACCATGCTTTTTCTGCGTGTACATCTAAACTTTTTAAGATTTTTGACCAAGTGTATCATAATAAATATTTTGACCGTTTGTCGATCGATTTGGGTTCTTTTGGCACCAAATGAAAGCTACAGCATCCTAGTAGATCGCCCAGAAATTTTATTTTGATTGGACATTTGGTTACAGAGATATCTTTCGAAGAGTACCTACTTAGGATTTATACAACTAAACTTTTTGAGATTTTTGACCAAGTGTATCATAATGAATATTCTGGCCGTCTGTCAACCGATTTCGGTTATCCTGGCACCAAATGAAAGCTACAACATTCTAGTAGAACCCTACACAATTTTATTAGGATTGGACACTTGGTAAGTTTAACTTTTTGAGAGGTTTTTGACCAAGGGTACCATAATAAATATCTCAGCTGTCTGTCAACCGATTTGGGTTCTCTAAGCACCAAATGAAAGCTACAATATCCTTGTATAAGGCCCTGAAATTTTATTTCGATTCGACATTTGATTACTGAGATATCTTACGAAGAGTAAAGAAATTCTGAAAACTCCACTTCACGTAAATATTACAACGCTTAAATTTCCATTTTATTTGATTCGATTTTACACAAAAGAATCTCTTGCACGCAAAATTGTAAGCAAGCTCCATACTGCAGAAAACCTGTAATTTTACAATCCGATGGAGAATTGTGTTGAACGCGATGGAGGTCAATTTGTTACAGCGAACTCGATGTAACAATTTTGAACTGTGAGCATTAGTTTTTGACCAGTCTATGGGAAATTGTTTTTCAATAAATAATGCTGACAAAGTGACCTAGCAGACTTGACGATAGAGTAACTTCTCTTTTTTTGAACGTATACGAACAACGTACGAACACAACGCAGTTAGTCGGACATAGAGGCTTGCAGCAAAAACCTAACCTCAACGAATTCTCATACGATTGGTAAACATTGGCCTCAATTTTTTTTTGAGGGCGTATTAGCGGGGTAACCCGGTATTACTTACAATCGGTGCCGTAATCGCATGTTTTCAAATCGGAATAGTTTGGAAGCGTGAGATTAATTATGGCCTCCATACCCTGGTAAGTTAAATGATTCCTTGGACGCAGCATATCTGTTGATCCAGACGCTGCAACTGGGACCTGGTTGCTCCGCTTCTCTTGTTTCTTCAGATTTTTTTTCCGCTACTGTTAGTTGTGTGTGCCCTCTTCTTCAATTACCCCACGTCGCCACTATATTGTGTATATCTTGCTAGTAAGGTACACCGGGGCAAGTTGAAACGGGTAGGGCAAGATGAAACACAAAGTTTTGAAACTGATTTCAATGCAATATGGTAATTTATCCTTCATTAACAGATTGTTTGAATCAAAAACTATGCGTTATGGCGATCAAACTGTTTATCATCATTAGAAAACATTATGTTAACTCGTTGTTTCATCTTGCCCCACCCGTTTCAACTTGCCCCGGTGTACCTTACACCTACTTTCAGATTATACAATAAAAAATGTTTTTTGATCTCCGCAAGGTATGTAACCCCTTAAATTATCTCACACCCTTCATTCATAATGCATTCGGACTGTTTTCATTATAGAAACATAAATTTATCTTAAATATCATCACTTTTGAATAGTTATCGCATGTTTAAATAAAATATTCAGGGTAAACTTATAGTACTTGTAATCCACGGTACATAAGAGGCAACATTAACATAAACGCCAGGAATATTTGAAGTGCCGCAGCCAATGCCCCATGCAACTAATCCCACCACGAAATAACGCCCACCTAAGGCGCACACCAATGGGGATCCTCCGTCTCCAGTACAGGCATCTTTGCCGGCTTCACCGCCAGCACATACAAAGCTGGTCGCGTCCAGTACGAACGCTGATCCTAGCCGCGTTGTTCGAAGAGCTGTTTGGCAATCAGCGGCAGATCTGATAGTGACATCCACCTTTTTCTGAATAGCTTGATAGGATCCACTGACAAAGTCGTTCTTTCCCCATCCGGATACCCAGCAAGATGTTCCGACAAACGCTGTCGCCGGTAGGCATGCCGTAGTTATCGTAGGCGTAACTCCCAAGGGAACCACTGCCGAAAGCCTCAGCATTGCTATGTCGTTCTGAAGATTAGCGGCATTGTAGCTGGGATGGACAAAGAACTTGGTAACGGTGTATTCTAGAGCCGCAAATGGTTCCGATGCGGCCGAAGCATCCCACTCGCCCATGCGCACTCTGAGCACTTTTGAACCGCCCCTGAAATTTAAAAGTTTAGACAAACAAGTGTTTTAAACCTGCATGTAGTACTGCTCGAGGCGCATACTTACACATATTCAGTAATTCTGTGAGCGGCTGTAATAACATTCAATGGGTCGACGAGGGCACCTGAGCCCACATATATATCGCCGGGTCCTAACAATACCGCTTGCCACGGGTACTCTCCATAGTATGCTTGACCAGCTGCGGGAGCCTTTGCAGCAGCTACCGCTGGATACTGCATCCCACACTGGAAGGGACCTGCATAACAGCACCGATCTAGCCCAGCAGCACAGGTGGCAGGAGTCACAATATTGGGGGTTGGACTAACGGGGCTGCTGGTTTGAGACTGTAAAGATGAAGATTTTTTGTGACAATGGTGAACAATATGATTGTGTACTTATGTAGAAGTCGAACGCCGCGGCTCATCATTGAGCAGCTGCGTAACGTAGAAGTGGCTCAAGACTACGCGCAGCAGTTACCAGTGGCCTTACCAACGAAAGAGCAGCTTGGCGCAGCTACACTTGAAGATGGCTGGAGGGACATCCGATCAGCCATAGGTAGTACCTCGGCTACAGCACTAGGCTTCGCGGCTCCGAATTACAGAAACGACTGATACGACGGCGAATGTGAACAGTTGAAAAACGAGAAGAATGCAGCATGGTCGAGAATGCTGCAACACCGTACGAGGGCGAATGATGCACGTTACAGACAGACGCGGACAGGCAGAACTCAGTCTTCCGGATGAAAAAGCGCCAGCATGAAGAACGAGATCACGAAGCGACGGAAGAGCTGTACCGCGCTAAGGACACACGAAAGTTCTACACTGAAATAAATTTTTTTGTGGAAACTACCAATTCCATAGTAAAATTACTAACCGTACCTATGATTCTCAACCGACAACAATTTCCAGTTGATTCTACTAAAACACTGTCAACTTAACTTGCAGTGCAGTTAACATTACTAAAAATAATCTTAATTTAACAAATGAGCATCGTATTTTTAAACATACTGTGTTGTTAAATGCGTGTCCTGGAAAAATTAACAATGTTTTGTTGTTGAGAAGACTACGCTTGTAGTTGAATTTACTACAATGCATTGTAATTTCAAGCGTATTTCAGTTAACTTAACAGATTTTGTTGTCGGTTGAGAATCATAGGTACGGTTAGTAATTTTACTATGGAATCGGTAGTTTTCACAACAAAATTTATTTCAGTGTACGAGAAGCTGAACCGCTCGCGCAGAGGCTTTGTGCCACAAGCCGACATGTGCGACATAATCACGGGAATATTCTCACGAGCGAGCGTGAGTTGGTCGAGAGGTGGTGGCAGCATTACGATGAGCACCTCAAGGGCGACGGTGCAAGCACCGAAGGTTGGCGCTGTAACAGATCTAGGAGTACGTGCGTAGGACAAAAGATTTTCAGCCCCTAACCTCCAAGAGATTGAAGAGTAGGTTGGCCGGTTGAAAAACAACAAAGCCGCTGGAGCAGATCAACTACCAAGTGAGTTACTAAAACACGGTGGAGAAGCACTAGTGAGAGCACTACACTGGGTCATTAGGGACCATTCATGTGTCCCATCTACAAAAAGGGCGATTAGTTGGATTGCGGAAACTATCGCACGATCACACTACTGAGCGCTGCCTACAAGGTACTCTCTCAAATTTGATGCCGCCGTCTATCACCGATTGCAAGAGAGTTCGTGGGGCAATATCAGGCTGGATTCATGGGTGAACGCGCTACAACGGATCAGATGTTCGCCATCCGCCAGATGTTACAGAAACGCCGTGAATACAACGTGCCCACACATCACTTGTTCATCGATCTCAAATTGGCGTATGATACAATCGATCGAGAACAGCTATGGCAGATTATGCACAAATACGGATTCTCGGATAAACTGATACGATTAATCAAGGCGACGATGGATCGAGTGATGTGCGTAGTTCGAGTATCAGGGACACTCTCGAGTCCCTTCGAATCTCGCAGAGGGTTACGGCAAGGTGATGGTCTTTCGTGCTTGCTGTTCAACATTGCGTTAGAATGTGTAATAAGATGAGCGGGGATAATCACGAGTGGGGGGATTTTCACGAAGTCCGTTCAGTTGCTTGGTTTCGTTGATGATATTGATATTATAGCTCGTAAATTTGAGACGATGGCGGAAACGTACATCCGACTAAAGATTGAAGCCAGGCGAATCGGATTAGTCATTAATGTGTCAAAGTACATGATGGCAAAGAGCTCCAGGGAGGAATCACCGCGCCCGCCACCCCGAATTTATATCGACGGTGAAGAAATCGAGGCGGTTGAAGAATTCGTGTACTTGGGCTCACTGGTGACCGCCGACAACGACACCAGCAGAGAAATCCAGAGGCGCATTGTAGCAGGAAGTCGTGTTTACTTTGGACTCTGCAGAACTCTAGGATCGAATAAAGTTCGCCGTAACACGAAGTTAACTATCTACAAAACGCTGATTAGACCGGTAGTTCTCTATGGGCATGAAATATGGACCCTACGTGCAGAGGATCAACGCGCCCTTGGAGTTTTCGAACGGAAGGCGTTGCGTACTATCTACGATGGAATGCAGATGGAAGACGGGACTTGGAGAAGGCGAATGAACCACGAGCTGCATCAGTTGCTGAGAGAACCAACCATCGTCCACACAGCGAAAATCGGTAGGCTACGGTAGACGGGTCACGTCATCAGGATGTCGGATAGCATCCCGACTAAAATGGTTCTCGAGAGTCATCCGACCAGTACAAGAAGACGTGATGTGCAGCGAGCTAGGTGGGTCGACCAAGTGAAGGACGATCTGCGGACCCTACGCAGAGTGACGAACTGGTGACAAACAGCCATGGATCGAGTGGAATGAAGCAGATGCCACCCCGGCCTCAGCCTGATCGGTAAGGTAAGTAAGTACTACAGATGAATACCCTGATAAAAAATATCATAAAAATACGATAAATTTTATTGTTACAACACCATTTTTTCGAAAAATATTCGCCATTAAACGTAATGTAATTTACACGGCACACTCACCATCATCCCTATTGTTCTATACCATTCAGCGAATGGTAGATGGCACTTTTACAATAAAAAATAGTGGTCGTTATGTATCTTAACCATAAAATTTTGAGAAAATTTTCATACACTTTTTCGCGAAAAACAATAGAATGTATTGTGTTTTAATGAGACATTTTTAGGGCAATTTTCAAAAGAAAACAATATATCTTATTGTTTTTTCATTGTTCTTACAATACAAATACAATTAATTGAATGGCGTCAAATGAATCGTTTGTTGCAATAAGAATACAATAATATTTGTTGTTATTTGTAAGCAGTTTTCGCCTTGGGGCAAGACACTGTGCTGGAGAGTACATTTTCTTTCACAGAGTTGCTCAAAATTTCTTCGGATTGCTCCCGTTTTTGCTTGGGGGTTGCCAGATTTATTGCAAAATCAAAACAATATTGCTTGATATCCCGCTTTTCTTGCAGTTTTAGGGGTGTTTTTCAAAAAATTTCGTCGATCATTGGTGAAAAGAGTTACTCAGAATTTCTCACAGTCACTCTCGTTTGCACAGTGTCTTGCCTCTAGGGTGTACACTGTGCAGTCAGTAGGTAAACGAAAAGTATAAAAAAGATATGTCAAGTGATTTTTTATTTGATTATACAAACATTATCCAAGCAACAATAATATTTATTGTTACTTATTTATTACGAATTGTTTTAAGTGTAATTGAGAAATAAACTCTTTTTTAATAAAAAGTCCATGAGAACTTTGCAGGCACTTTTGCAACTATTTAAAAACAACTAAAATTAATTTTGACTGATAGTAACTTTAAATTATTATAGAACTATTGAAAAACAATCGAATCAATTAGTCACTAATAAAGCTAATGTTCACTTATTGTACGAACTATATGGGCTTGATTTCTATTGTAAAAAGTAACAATATATCTACTATGTGTTTTATTGTGAACAATAAAACCAGTCATATGTTAATAATATTTACCATTTAATGAATGGTAATTTTTTATCCGGGTAAGCCGCTCTGAGGTTGATTTTGAACATTTCAGCTGAATTCTGTGTTATATCTTGCATTATATAAACCTTGCTACTTTTATTTTACACCTACATCGATACACCATGATTGCGCATACCTTGAATTATATAAACTGTGTTACCCTTGCTCGCGATCTGGTAGAACGAGAACTGTACTTTTCGCCATCACGATGAGCGCACACGGCGCTGAAGAAAATTGTTATTTTTCCAATTAATAAAGTGATTAAATAAGTAAAACTATTGTGAGTACTTTTCCTCGGCCGTCACAATAGTTCTGGCGACGGAGGATGCAGGGATGCCACATATACAGATTTTTCTGTAATCATACAGATTTTTTCGTTGATTTTTATGCAGAATTCTGTATACCAATATTACAGATTTTTAAAAAGGATACAGATTATACAGATTTTTCCAAAAACTTACAGAATTTCATACAGATTTTCCATAAAAAATACAGATTTCATACAGATTTTCAGAAAAAAATGCTGATACAGATGGAAAAGATTTTTGAAAGGCAAAATACAGATTTAAATGTGGCAACCCTGGGAGGATGGCGAATCCCGGTGGAATTCCGGCTGACGGTGCTGGTGCTGCTGCGGGGGCTGCTGGAGCTCCGGCTGTTCTTCCCCCACCGACGTTCGCGATAGAATCGTTCGACAAACGTAAGTTAAAATGGATGCGCTGGGTGGAACGTCTTGAGACCGCTTTCCACATCTACGGAGTAGCGGATGAGCAGATGAAAAAGCACTTTCTTCTGCATTACATGGGGTCCGAGACCTATGATGTCATCTGCGACAAGGTTGCCCCGGATTCCCCCCGCACGAAGACGTACCAGGACATCGTTGCAACGTTGAACGACTTCTTCAGCCCCCAGCCACTGGAAATCAGCGAAAATTTTCGCTTCAAGTGTCGCCGCCAGGGCGATAAAGATGCGGCATCCGCCGACGAAACGGTGGACGAGTACCTAGTGGCCCTGCGGAGGATTGCTGTTACGTGCAATTTCGGCGTGTATCTCGACACGGCATTGCGAAACCAGCTAGTGTTCGGGATCAAGCGCAATGATATTCGGAGCCGGCTACTGGAAAAGCGACAACTAACGCTGCAGGATGCTCGCGAAATTGCCGTGAGCATGGAGCTTTCACGGAAGGGAGGCGCCGAGATCGAAGGAGGCTCGTCCAGGCAGGAGGTACATGCAGTGCATCATCCAGCAGGTAAAAAAGAAAAACAAAGTGCCAAGAAGATGCCGCATGTAAACAAAAGTGCGGGTAAAAGTGCAAGCGATGGATGTTGCTTTCGTTGCGGCGACAAATCGCACTTCGCACTTCAAACATAAACAAACTGTGTGCTCGTACTGTAAATTGACCGGACATCTCGCGAAGGTTTGCTTGAAGAAATCGGCCGCGGCGAAGTCTGATTCGCGATCGACGAACAAATCTAATCCGGTGCAAACGAACTACGTAGACCAAACCGGCAGCAGTCAATGCGCCGAGAGTGTAGAAGTGCGTGAAGTTTGCACGGTCGAATCGTCGTCGCGTTGCAAAAAGTTTCTGCTGGATGTTTCCGTGAATGACAAGTGCGTAAGGTTCGAGGTTGATACGGGTTCGCCGGTCAGTATCATCAGTGCGGAGGACAAGAACAGACACTTTCCGGCCGCGCGGTTGCGTAAGTGCGATACGGACTTGGTTAGCTACTGCAATACCAGCATCGATGTGCTTGGTATCCTCGACGCGAGTGTTGAATTCGGTGGTAACGGGATGAAATTACCGTTGTACGTGGTGAATTCCGGGAAGCATCCGTTACTCGGTCGCGAGTGGCTGAAAGTGATGTCAGTGGATTGGAATTGCGTGTTCCAAGGACCGAGTGTTGTTAATACGATTGCTGCTACTGCTTCCCCGGGCCGCGATGCCGCTTTAAAGGCGTTGCTCGAGAGGTATCCGAAGGTATTCGACTCCTCGATCGGAAGGATTTCCAACGTTCAAGCTAACCTACCACTGAAGAAGAATGCGCGACCGGTGTTTCTGAAGGCACGGAAAATACCATTCAGCATGGTGAAGACAGTTGAAGACGAGCTGGAAAAGCTAGTTGCTGAGGGCGTACTGACGAAAGTTAACTCCAGTAACTGGGCAACACCGATTGTTCCCGTTAAGAAGTCGCAGAACCGGGTGAGGATTTGCGGAGACTACAAGCAGACCGTGAACCCAAACCTTGTGGTGGACAAGCATCCACTGCCTACCGTGGACGAACTGTTCGCGTCGCTGGCTGGAGGAAAGAAGTTCAGCAAGATTGATCTCGTCCAAGCGTACCTGCAACTCGAAGTGGCACCAGAAGATCGGGAACTGCTCACGCTGTCTACACATCGCGGTCTCTATCGTCCGAACAGACTGATGTACGGTGTCGCATCAGCCCCAGCAATCTGGCAGCGACAAATGGAAGTCATTTTGCAAGGAATAGAAGGGGTAAGTGTTTTCTTGGACGATATTAAAATAACGGGTGAGAATGATGAAGTACACTTGCGTCGACTGGAGGAGGTACTTCGGCGTCTTAATGAATGCGGAATACGAGTCAACAAGGAGAAGTGCGAATTCTTTGTGGACAACATTGAGTACTGCGGATACTCGATTGATAAGGACGGCATTCACAAGATTCGACAGAAGGTGCAAGCGATCCAGGACATGCCCAGACCGAAGGACGTCGATGAGGTTCGGTCGTTCGTCGGATTTGTTAACTATTACGGACGGTTCTTCCAGAACCTGAGCACGGTGCTGTATCCTCTGAACAACTTGCTTAAAAGCGACGTGCCGTTCAGATGGACCAAGCAATGCGAGGATTCCTTTAGGAAGGTGAAGGAATTAGTGCAATCCGACGACTGCCTCGCCCATTACTCACCCGAGTTACCTCTTCTGCTTGCAACGGACGCTTCGCCCTACGGAGTGGGGGCGGTACTAAGCCACGTGTATCCGGACGGTACTGAACGTCCAATTCAGTTCGCGTCCCAAACTCTCAGTCGAGTGCAGCAGAAGTACATGCAAGTGGACAAGGAGGCGTATGCTGTCATATTTGGAGTGAAGAAATTCTTCCAATACCTCTACGGCTGAAGATTCACCTTGCTTACCGACAACCAAGCTATCTCAAAGATCTTCGGGGAGCACAAAGGGTTGCCGGTCATGTCTGCGTTACGGATGCAACACTACGCTACGTATTTGCAAAGCTTCGATTATGAAATCCGGTTCCGCAAATCTGGCAACCACGCGAATGCTGATGCCATGTCGAGATTTCCGCTGGATATTTCTGATCCTGAGAACGAGATTGAAGAATCTGATGCTGTGGAGCTGAGTCAAATCGACACTCTACCGTTGACGGCTGCCGAGTTGGGCCAAGTTACTGCTGAGGATCATACAGTGCAGAAATTAATCCAAGGAATCAAGCACGGTCAGTCGGTGGAAGCGAAGGATCGTTTCGGTGTGGAACAACACGAGTTCTCCCTTCAAAAAGGATGCTTGCTTCGAGGAATTCGAGTGTACGTGCCTGCCCCTCTCCAGAAACGCGTTCTGGAGGAATTGCATTCTACTCACTTTGGAACAACCCGTACGAAGTCGCTGGCAAGAGGATACTGCTGGTGGCCTGGTTTGGACCGGGATATAGAGGATATGGTAGCCAACTGTGCCGACTGCCAGTCGGTACGTGCCGAGCCGGCGAAGATGAACCTTCATTGCTGGGAAACACCAACAGCCCCTTTTCAGAGGGTTCATGTCGACTTTGCTGGTCCCTATTTGGATACCTACTTCTTCATCTACGTGGACGCCTACAGCAAGTGGCCAGAGGTCCAGATATGCAGGTCCATCACGGCCGAAAGTACCGTCAATATGTGTCGCGAGATCTTCAGCAAGTTTGGCATTCCCTCAGTCCTGGTGAGCGACCATGGCGTCCAATTTACATCGGAGGGTTTTCAACAGTTCCTGAAGACAAACGGTGTAGTGCACAAGATGGGTGCTCCGTACCATCCAGCAACGAACGGTCAAGCGGAGCGGTACGTTCAAACCATCAAACAGAAGTTGAAGGCGTTAAAGTGCACCAAATCTCAGCTGAACCTGGAGTTGTGTAACATCCTGCTCACATACCGCAAAATGATTCACCCGTTAACAGGAAAGTCACCATCAATGCTCGTGTTCGGTCGACAGATTCGATCGAGGCTCGACCTGCTACTACCGAAAAATGAAACTTCAAGCAAGGCGGACATTGTCGTGCGCCAATTTCTGGATGGTGACAGAGTTCGTGTTCGAGATTTCCTGTCCAAAGATAAGTGGAAGTTTGGAAGAATAGCCGAGAAGCTGGGTAAGCTGCGGTATGCTGTACGTCTCGACGATGGGCGAATCTGGGAGCGCCACATTGACCACATAGTCGGTGTGGGCGCCGATCTACAAGACGTTTCGGTGGACACTCCAAGGGAGGAGGAGTTCATTGAACGGTACGAGCCAACCATATCCGCTGTTCCTGCAGTGGATCCTGCTGCGACTGCAGCGGTTCCCGCTGCCGCTATTCCAGAAGGAGAGGCTGCTGGTAGGACACCGGTGGTTTCCAAACGTAATGCGGTCACGACGTCTACGCTTCCTTCCGGCCCGGAGCGTTCGACGTCCACCAAGGATAGTCGATCAGCCGTTTTGGAGTCTACGACACCGCTGCGACGATCATCTCGCATTATTAAACCTCCCCATAGATTGAATTTGTAGTTTTTATGATTGTTAAGCGTAATTTCTTTTAACATAGGGGAGAAGTGTTATATCTTGCATTATATAAACCTTGCTACTTTTATTTTACACCTACATCGATACACCATGATTGCGCATACCTTGAATTATATAAACTTTGTTACCCTTGCTCGCGATCTGGTAGAACGAGAACTGTACTTTTCGCCATCACGATGAGCGCACACGGCGCTGAAGAAAATTGTTATTTTTCCAATTAATAAAGTGATTAAATAAGTAAAACTATTGTGAGTACTTTTCCTCGGCCGTCACAATATTCTGTTATTTGGGTTATTCAGCTGTCATTGCACAATGGTCCGAGGACCAACATTAAGTGGAAAAAATTAATAACTCAAAAACCATCCAAGATAGAGTCTTCATGTCTTCTAGACATTTGCTCGTGAGTCCAAGCCGCGTTATATGCAAAAGTGTCCTAAACACCAAATCTTAAAATACTTCATATTTCAGCACCTAACTTTTTTATTTCAAAAGATATCGAAATAAAATGTTCAGGAAAGTTGAAGAAGGTAAAAACCCCGACAACTTTCTCGAAGAGCAGTTTTTTCTATCTCTTCAATCTGAGGAGATATAACTTATTGAAGAAATAAAAAGTCCGAAATCGGTTTTTTTGTCATATGTCAAAAACTATCATTTTTTCAAGCCTACTATGTTCAGAGCAATTGTACATATTGCCAAAATACACATTTCGTCAGAAGACATCAAAGCTGTACGATGTTTCTATCAAAAGATATAAGTATTTTTGTACTTTTTTAAGCCAATTTTTCTAGCGTAACATTTGAAAAAGGCGCAAGTGAATCTTTAATTTTCTCCCACCACCGGATCTAGTATGACAAAAACTGCATTTTAACAAAATTTGGAGAGGGTGTTTTTTTGTTTTGCGTTTTAAATGTGATTTGACTATGACCGTATTTTAGGCATCAAATTCACGAAAAATGACATCCATAATGTCCGAGTTCAACATCTACTCGTGTTTCAAGATCACTTATCTTAAACATTCGAGTAGCGATGAACCCAATGTTGTCTTTTTTGTTTTGTTTTGTTCCTTTGTGTAAGTGAGCAAAAATATAAAACAAATTCCCTATAGTTTTTCGATTTCTTAATTTATCAGATATATGCATCTGGTGATCGTATGCAAATTTTAAATTGAATTGTGGACCGTCCAGTTTTATATGTTTGACATATATTATGAAAGGCCTTTGATCCTAGGATAGGATGCGACACGACCATTGTGCATTGCTGTTTGGGTGTGCACTATGTTCCGAATGCGCATATACTTCCCAATATACTGAGGGACTGCGTGTTCAGCATTGTATAGCACTACAGGAGGTGTATTGTATAGGATCCGTGGTGTAAACGTTTGCAGTTAGCCATATCATAAATCAAAGCTGCGGTAACACGTAACACAGCGTCCAAAACAATCTGTCATCAACAATGCGCATTGTCGACGATCGTATCGCATCGGTGCGACCAAAAGCGATTAAGGACAAACTTCTTAACATCCCGCTTTAACAGTGCATCAAAACTTCAAACGTACAAATCTCAAGAAGCAAGCTTCACACAACAAAGTATTCTATTATTCTGTTCTTGCTCACTTGTAATAAATCTAAAATAAGAAGATCAGGTGCGCTGGTTTTGTTTACGAAGAGATTTGTGCCCTCGAAATCGTGAGTAGGTGCCAAAGTCGGTCATTGTGGCGGCCATGTTGGGATTCTAACAAGTCTGTCCTTAAAACAATCGGATGTCCCGTAAGCGCAGAACCTCGAGGCAGCGCTTCCGGACGATGCTGGAGTGCAGTCAAAGCAGCCATGGCCCAAGCAGTTATGGCCCATAACAGCTTAGAGCACCTTCGGGTACGTGGGAAAAAGACGACGAAGGATTGATTCGATGAGGAGTCAAGAGATGTTTTAGAGAATGCGAACGCACCGCGGGTGGTATTGCTACATCATGGTACTCTGCAGAATGTGGAACGACAAGAATGGATACACAAGCAGCAAAGTCCGTTACTTTCGAAAGAAAAAAAAAACAACCGCATGGAAGAAAATACAACTGGTACATTGTTCGCAACAACCACGAAAATTCGACCAGACATTGAATTAACAAGGATAAAAAACAAATGTCACGGTGAGGGATGTTGAGGTTGCATCCACCAGATCGAAAAAAGCAGAACTCATAAAGATGAAGTGGAAAAAAGGTGTCCACATAATTAACTAACGGAGTCCCACCTTCTCGCTGTTGATATTTATTGTCTATCCGGTTAGAATCAGACAGACATTCAATAAAAAAAACAATTTCGAGGTCCACACGTGTCGCAACTTTTTCGCGACTAGTGCGCTGTGTTGCTAATGACAAGGGGATTGATACGCATTACTTCCGAAATAATTCAAAAAACGTCTCGAGTCGGGTCGCGTCGCAACTCAGTTGTGCCGCGACGTCCGGTTTGGTAGCGGCCCGACAATAGACTAGACCAAAATCAATTGTTACCTTCAAGTACCGTAGCAGCATGCTAAGATGTTGCAATGGTTATCAGTCGGAGCTGCTTGAATAATAGCTCACAGCTGCCGTTATGTCCGATCTCGATGATAACGCAAAGTAGGTTAGGCATCCAACTAGTTCACAATACGAATTAGTGGGTTTAGCTTTTATTAGTTTCTAGCTTCAGATTTGAGTCCATCTGGATACGCACAGGTTTGCAATCGGCTTGAACGTGGACTCGTTGACTCTTCGAAAACTTGCCTTGTCTGCTATCCGGCTAAACAAACTTCACATATGCATGTTGTAATCGACAGGTCTTGAATTTTTTTATGTAGTTTCTATCATCTTTTGTTTCTACAGACTCTTCAAATTCACTGTGCTCCATATCTTCTATCGAATCTATCGCTTTTGCACGCCATTACACTCGAATTTGTTGCTGTAGTACAGATATGTATATCCAACGCATACAGTCCATCTTCCTCTATTGTCACTTTACCGACGTCCTCTTCAATCTTCTCACCAGCAGTTTTCATCACGTGGAGTACCTGCTCAAACTGAAGCAGAAATGACTTTACATTTTCTTCTTCCTTGGGTCGCAGCTCTTGGACTTGCTTTCGATGAAACAGCTTATCAGCGATTCCAACCTTCCTGAGTGCATTCAAAGCTGTATGTTTGTCCGTCACATATTCGAACTGATCATCAGTTATACGATGGGTTAACAGGTTTTTGCATCTTCGGTGTCTGGCCATCCGCTCGATTAATAGCTTCTTCTTCCGCTGTCTCTCCTCAGCGTTGTCTTCTGAAAATCATCCGCGTACTCTTCATCAGCTTCCGCCGTCTCCAGACACTTCAGCAGATCTTCATCTTTTATCAGCACTTTGATTCTCAACTTCCAGTTTCCGAAATTTTCAACGCCGAACAGCCGAAGTTTCTCGTCAGTTATCTTGAACACTTGCGATACTATTCATTAAAAAAAAAAAAATGGTTCCGAATTTACACTGGACCCATAACATAATTAATTTAGGCATATCGTCATGAACAGCAAGGGTCCATTTAGTCGATGCGGTAAGCGCATGGGTATTCAGCAAGACCATGCTGACCACTCCTCGCCCCCCTAAGAGTCTACGTACTTTATGGACCGGTCCTAATGAAGAGTATGCTTTGCCCCAGTTGGGATGTTACGCCAAGAAATTTTACCATGAATGTGATGTTTTGCAAATAAATATAAGTATGAGAACTGGAATATGTTGATGGCCGGAGTCGGCATTAATCGATTGAAAGGTGGAAGTAGCATTTTGATGAATATCCGAACGAAGTGGAGATAATCGATACTGCAGTTTAAAGGGGTTTTGTTTTAACATCCCTAGTGCTTCCTACTATTTTTACCTCAAATTTGTTCCATGTACTAATCATATTCATAAACTTAAATTACATTACCGTTACAATGCGGACATCGATCATGCCAGATCCATCTGTTGGTACCGTAGTGGTGGTACAGCGTCCAGTCGGAACACATACGCAGGTTTGATTGGTGCTGTTTAAAGGCGGCAGGGGAAGCACTGTTTGGCGATAAACGTTTTATTAGAAAAAAAAAGAACTCTTCGTAATAACACAACTGAATTGAATTTAATGCGTAAGCGAAATTACCAGTTTGCAACGGAACAGTGCCATTTAGAATTCCGGTGATAATGCCTGTGCTCACATTTGTCGCCAATTGCCTCGTCAAATCTATTGAACAATCGAAAAAAGCAAACAAAAAAAAAAAAACGAACGAAAAATCAACACAACTAACAGCGATATGAAAATGCTTCGCCTTACCTCCACCACCACCACCACCTGCCCCGGGACTGGGCGAATCGGGAAATCCGATTTGACCATAAACCTGAACGGGCGTCCACGTTGCCCCCAGCACCATCAGCACACTCAGTACGGGGAACGGTTGGCGGTAACGTTTCATGCTGCTCCAAGCTTCGATGTACAACTGAAGATAATATAGATTGCCACTGACAAGGCTGATGCATCGCGTGGTGCGATCGAATGAATGGGTTAGGTACAATTATTATAATGGAAAATGCATTTCCATTCAAGTCATCAAGTTAGAATAGGATTTTCAAAGATATGATGACACAAATAGGGTAGGAAGTTTCAAATCACACAAACCCGGAGAAAAAGGTCAACGTCGGAAATCTTAAATTTTTAATTTTTATCTTGATTTAATTAAAATTTAATTTTAATGACTGCTTTATGATGGACCTTTTTATCCTTACGTGTAGAAACGACTTTGATTTAGAGAAAAGAAGAAAGAGTAAATATGGCCAGATATACTTTCAAGGTGTGTTTTGGCGCACTTTCGCCTGAGAATGATACTAGAGAGTTTCAGTATGCAGCCACACATTACACAATAAAGTGTGACTCACGATATGATAAACAGAGAAAACTCCTTCATACAATTTTACATACGTGTGTACCAGAATAACAATTAACATTTATGCGGTCATCTTAGGGCAACTCCAGTAGCGTTTCAGTCAAAGAATAAAAATAGAAAGAATGCCATCTCTTGCCTTTTTCTATGTAAACGTCAAGCGACAAGACAAGTGGCGCTCTCTAAGCGTATCAAGGTGGAAGCTCTCTGTAACAGTGTTCGTGATCTGTCATAGGAGAAGGTGGTGTGTGAATGTTGGTAAGTAACTCACACTACCGCATGAAAGTTGAACTTTCATCCGCAGATAGCGCTGCAGTAGTGTACCCCCAAGCGTCAGCGGTGTGGGCATTCTTTATATTCTTATTCTATGGGTTCAATAGTCTATTTTACGAAACGACAACAGTGTTGATATTGATATTAACACTCACGGGCTTGGGCGCAACCTCCTGTCAAATTTTCATTCATGAAATGAGCGATCAGCTGATCCGAAACGTCTCGTAAAATGGCTCATTCTGAAACCTGTCCACGATAAATTTCGGACACCTTTAAACTGCAGTAACTTGAAAACGAAGATACAAATTTCAAATAAAATAACACTCAAACTTGAAGTTAGGGGGGTAAAAAAATAGAAATATATACAGTACATGTACAGTTATTTCTGTCATCAGTAGAGACATTTTAGTCATCTGCTCGTAATCTTGAATTTTAGGGCCACTAGCTTACTCTCGCAGCTATGCGTTTTTGGTCATGTTTTTCGTTCATAAATGTTTCTAATAAAATATACTTCTGGTACCAATCGAAGGAATTCCCACAATTATCATTTTTAGTTCAATAATGCAAAATTCAAAATTCAATTCAATTCAATATTGACGCGATGGGAGGGCTTAACCCATTAGCACTTTAGCGCCAGTTTATTCACCACCGCTTGGACTTTGAGCTAGATATATCTGGTTTACGAGTTAAGTGCAAGTGAAGGAATCGGCCGTAAGTGCTAATGGGAACCAAAGGAGTATCCGTTGTGCATTTATCACAAGTTCAAGTCAAGTTATAATTCAGCATGCATTCTTTGAATTTTCTCAAATTTAACAATAATTGTTAAATTTAACGTAACGCAAGAGTGGGTAGGGGAGGTCTCTGCGTTACATCATTCATCACTTGAAATCGAAAGTACACAGGACAGGGGACGCTAGGATAAGTTGAGTTACAGATTAGGTTTCGTTAACAATTAAACTCATTACCATTAGAAAATTATGGACTGATTAGTTAAAGATAAAACTGTTGATTTTAGAAATGAGTTTATATTTGTATTTCTTATTTTTATAGGTTTTGTAGGGAGGAATATATAAAAGTTGACAAATAATCTTAATCATTTTTATTTTTGACACAAAAATCAGCTGACTGAACTTGTTTGTTTTTATATCTTAGACGATATTATAACACTGACAAAAAACTGGAATTTAGTGACAGACATGTGTCTTTAGGACTTAAGATGGTTTAAAATGTAAGGGGCTACGGTGGATATAATACTTTGGACTAAGATGATCATAGATATGCAGAAGACGACTAGCGAAATTAAGAACACAATTTGACACATTACAGACTATATTTTGACCATAGGCGAAACTACTGGGGGTGCCGGGGGTGCCAGGCACCCCCTAGAATTTGAATGCATTGCAGTAAGATATGGGGCGATGAATGATGAATGGATGAACTAATGAATATTTGTTTGAAGTGCACCCCCTGGCAAGAATCCGTAGTTTCGCCGATGATTTTGACATAAAGGATTTGACTGATATCATTACAACATCGAATGGAAGCTCAAAAAGTGTTATCCAATGCTAATATGAGAGTTATTTGGGGATGATACTGGTGCTGTCAATGACCAACATCGGTTATTGACACTATTGGTAATCAGCTTGAAATGATTTTCAGAATGTATTATAAAGTAACTTAGGATATTATTTGATTATTGTTTGGGGAAGCTGTCAGAAAAACTAGTTGCCCATATCGGCTAAAAACACTAGCTCTGGTAGCTATCTCCGAATAATTTTCAAAAAATTAAATCTTTAAAAATAGCTATGACTTCTTTTTGCTCTTTTTGGGAGGACCACCCTATCCCTTTTTTCTCTCTGAAGGTTGCCAGTGACCTCGGAGATTTTCGATTTATTGAAATATTGTTCTATTATCAAATCATTTTTGGAGCTTCCATTCGAAAAAAAAAATGCAACTTTTTCACGCATTATAGAATAGATTCGATATATTTTTGACAATTGCGCTATCGCGCTATTTCAAAACATGAACATGTTTCGATTCTTTGCTTCTGGTTGCAAACATAAACATCTTCTATCTCGTAAGTTCGTTGGGACTTGTACCGTGATTTCGGGTGAAATTGATCACTTTTCTCAGTTTTTTGCGTCTAATTTTTGAATGTTTGTCGATATGGTTAAATTCAATGCTTTAAAACAAGTACGACCATGGTTTTCATCAGTCAATGAGGTTGAAACTTTTACAGCAAATCATTTTATTATAATAAATATCATTTCAAATAAAAAATCAAAAATTTTACTTTCGGGGTGAAATTGATCAGTCAGTGAAATGCCTTTGTAAATGCTGAAAATCATTTTCCCATCTAAATTAAGCACCCTAGAATGCGAAAAGGTATGCAAAACTGTTACAAGTTTACTAAATTTTTAATTATTTAAGTTTAAAGTTTAATAAATCGAAAGAAAACGCCTAAAAGTATGCAATTTTCTCACTAATTATGTGTATCAATATTGCACTTCCGAAAAAGTGCAATTTTATGCATAAATTACAATATTTATAGAACTTTTGATGACGAAATTGGGTTTAGCGAACACTTGGCAGCTATAAACATTCATTCGAATATCCATTACATGTGTGATACAACTACGGTAACAAAAGTTTGGAAGTGTCTATGAGGATCGCCTAACACGCAGTTTCGGAAAATATTGACTTTAATACCGAAATATGTAACTAATTGGCTGTAAAACATGTAAACACATCTTTCAATAACCCTTGAGCAAGATGATGGCCATTTTCCACAAATTGTTTGAAGTTTAAAGCGTTATTTTTAACAAATAAAAATGGACCTCTCGTCGATCAATTTCATCCCGCTGATCAATTTCACCCGAAATCACGGTACTTTAGTAGTACAGATCTTGTATTACTTAACATAGGCAACCGCCCAACCTTCATAGTATCTGCTAGAGAGGAAGCGTTAGACATAACGCTTTGCTCTAGTAGAATTAGTCACGAGCTCACCAATTGGCATGTGTCAGATGAAGAATCTTTATCTGACCATCGCTACATCTTTTTTGAACATTTAAATGTTACTTCGCAAACATTGCGTTTCAGGAATCCCCGGTCAACAAACTGGGATCTTTTTACTGATTTGGTTGCGGCCAAATTTCATGGTTACTCACCATCCATTGACACTCCAAGTGATTTAGATGATGCCGTTGATACTACAACGACCTTCATCATGGAAGCTTTTGAAGAAGCATGCCCTCTACGGTCTGTGAAGATCACAAGAGGAACCCCTTGGTGGAACTCTGATCTGGCGAAACTCAGGAAACAATGTAGAAAGAGCTGGAACAGACGACGTTTCAGACCTATCAGTTTGACCTCTTTTCTTCTGAAATGCTTAGAACGCATTGTTGATCATCACATCCATGATGTTCATCTGGCCAACGTGCCTCTTCATGTGAACCAACATGTCTACCAATCTGGTAAGTCCACTGTGACTCTTTTACACAATGTTGTCTACGATATCGAGAAAGCATTCGTTCAAAAGCAATCTTGTTTGGGTGTTTTTAGATATCGAGGGTGCCTTTGACAATGTGCCTTTCGATGCCATATTGGAAGCCGCACGGAGTCATAGTATATCTTCAATGATTTCCAATTGGATTCATCAAATGCTCAAAAACCGATATTTCTTCTCGACATTGCGTCTAGCAGGGATTAAGAAATTGAGTGTTTGTGGATGCCCCCAAGGGGAAGTCTTGTCACCGCTTTTGTGGAATCTCGTAGCAGATACGCTATTGAGGCAACTCAATAATAGCGATTTTCCTTTTTATGGTTTTGCCGACGACCACCTGGCATTGTTAGTTGGTACGTGTATCACCACCCTTTTCGACCTGATGCAAAGCGCCCTTCAGGTTGTTGCGGGTTGGTGTCGCCAATATATGGCCGAGTAAAAAATCTATTGTTCTTTTTACGGAAAGGCGAAACCGTAATGGCGTTCGACCTTTGCGTCTCTTTGATTCTGAAATCGATGTGACTGAACAGTTAAAGTACGTTGGAGTCATTCTTGATTCCAAGCTTTCCTGACACCTCACATTGAGATCAGAATCAAGAAAGCTTGTATGGCCATCGGGCAATGCCGACGAACCTTTGGTACAACTTGGGGTCTAAAACCCATGCATATCAAATGGATCTACACAACTGTTGTTCGGCCAATATTGGCCTATGGATGTCTTGTGTGGTGGCAAAAGGGCGAAATGAGAACGGTCCAATCAAAGTTAGGCCATCTCCAAAGGATGTGCTTGATGGCAATGTCTGGTGCGTTCTCTTCAACTCCCACGGCAGCGCTCCAAGTTCCCTTTGACGTAGCTCCACTACACATTCATCTCAAACAAGAAGCACTTTCTTGCACTTACAGTCTACGGGTACTTGGTCTACTAGAGGAAACTCCTGTGAACCGCACATCAACACACACCTCGTTGTTTCCACTTTTGTTGAATTGGGACAAAATTGTCCTTGCTCCAAGTGATCTTACAATTGCTTGTAACTTCCCATATAGGACATTTTCCACGAAATTCCCTTCCCGGGAAGAGTGCACATCTGGTTATCTGAAGAGTAGTATTTCAGACGGCATCGTATGTTACACTGATGGCTCCCTTCTCGAAGGTCGAGCAGGTGCTGGTGTTTATTCTCGTTAGATAAAGCTGTATCAGTCTTACTCACTTGGTAGACACTGCACCGTTTTTCAGAGCCGAAATCTCTGCTCTTATGTGCGGAGTGCAATCAGCACTTCAGCAGCACGTAATGGGCAAAGTAATATACTTCTGTTCAGATAGCCAGGCTGCTATTAAAGCACTTGCTTCGGCTAACTCCAGGTCGAACATAGTTATCGCCTTTCGAACTCAAATCGAGGAGCTGAATTCAGCAAACGCTGTTCATCTTGTATGGGTACATGGTCATTCTTTCATCGCTGGAACTGAATTGGCTGATGAGTTAGATCGCATTGGAGCATTACATGACTTCATTGGCCCTGAGCCAGCTATTCCGATATCGAAGTGTTCGGGTAAAGCTTCAGATTCACACCTGGGCTGCTACTCAACACAGACAATACTGGAATAGTTTGGAGTCATGTCGTCAAACCAAATTGTGTTGTACTGAGCCATCTCCAAGGGTGGCGAAGTATCTTTCAAATCTGTCAAAGCAGAATTGCAGCATTCTGGTCAAAGCATTGACTGGCCACTGCCGACTCAGCTATCACATGGCGAACATTCAGCGAGCTGATTCATTTGCATGTGATAGCTGTGAATGCGATTATGGAACTTCGTATCATTTGATATGTAACTGTCCAGTTTTTGCGCAACTGTGTTTCCGAGTATTCGGTAAACAGTTATTAAGTGAAACTGACTTCAGAAACCTGAATCTTCAGGATATTCTGTTGTTCTTAACCCGCTGTGGTTAAGAGCTGTAGGCTCTCTTTCGCTTTAGGGAGCATCCATTAAGTACGTCACGCTAAAACAGGGAATTTTCGACCCCCCCTCCCCCCTTCGTACGGGTTTTTCCTATACTTAATACATTGCTTGTCACACTTTTACAAACCCCCCCTCCCCCCTAGGACCGTGACGTACTTAATGGATGTCCCCTTATGCGTTATTACAGTGCCCTTTTCAGGGCGCTGTTTGAACCCATTGCAGCCATTCCATAAAAAAAACACGATATAGTGCAAATCCGATTGTCGTGAAACTTGGTGGGTTTGTAGTTCTTCGAAAATAATTAGACCCGTTTTTTTTTTGTTTATTTCGTCATTGGGGTGATAAATTTAATAGAGTCATTAGGGTGACCACATATAGAGTGATCCTAAAAATCAAGGTTTTTAAAAACTAAAAACTTTCAAAAAATCATAACTTTTTAACCAGTTGACCGATTTTAACCTTCTTTTTTTATTTGAAAGCTATTGAAGTTTTAGAAAAAATACGTTGAGCCGAATTGCGGATTTGTGTAAGAAATATGAAACCACCCTAATTGGTCACCCTAAAGACGAAATACAAGAAAAACGGGTCTAATTATTTTCGAAGAACTATGAACCCACCAAGTTTCACGACAATCGGAGTTGCACTATATCGTTTTTCTATGGAATGGCTGTAGGGTATGTGTTCCATTAGTAATCTCATGCTCCCATATTCATCCTATTCGAAAACCAGCGATTACGGCACCGATTGATTCCGTTCTTTTTGATTTCATGCGTGCTCACTCCCAACAAAAAATACAAAAATAACAAACAAAACAAACAATCCTTCAATCCTTTGTTTTTTGTAGGATGAAAATGGGAGCCACATGCTTAAAAAGGGAACCAGTACCCTATATGTTTACATCTTGGTTTCATTTTTTCTATCAAAAACAAAAAAAAACATCTTTTTTCATCAAACGTAGGCAACACATATGAAATTATTTAGGCAGCAAATATTGATTGATTGATCGATTTATTTACGACACTTTACACCGTTATGGTGCATTCGTGTCGATGCAGCAAATATGAAAGTATTTGTTTTTACCAACAAAATAAAAAAAAAACTAGTGCTGTCACTTTGTGTCAAGAGGAATGACATATCCTTTTCTTACCGGAAAATCCGCATTTATCCGTTTCTAACCGTCGCTAACCGTTGCTAAGTGAGCAGCAGTTAGACGCGGTTAACGACGGTTAAAATTGGAAAAATGCGGATATTCCGGTTAGAAGAAGGATATGTCATTCCCCTTGCTTTGTGTGTGACTCTCAAATATTACACTACACTGTACCGAGTCGTCCACAAATCACAACTTTCTTTATGAACACGTTAACTTGTCAAATACCGAATCACTACTAAAAATGTTTACATAAACCGTGAGCTTTCTATATAGAAATCTGTTGAGTTCAAATAAAAAGTACATTTTGCAAACAATAGCAAATTTGCTATTATATTATTTGAACGTGTCACACAAAAAAAAGCCTTGCCTGTAGGTATAACCTACTAGAGTAGTAATTAGATGTGAGTGAATCGCATGGCACAGTCAAATGCGCAAATTGTTAACGCGCGTTAATCCATTCAAAACCAGTGAGAAGAATGGAAAGTCGATCCACATGGCCACATACAATGGGCATATTTTTATTATGATACTTGCTATTTTTGCACAGCCATGGTGACTTCAATAATATACAGTAAGATTGGTGTAGACCTACATAACACTACTTGATGGTGGACTCCCCAAAATCAGTCATCGCTGTTCGTTGCTGCAGGCTACGCAGCTGTAACCTTGAGGGTGCGATATGCACTAGCCTCTCTCTGAAGTAATGGCTTCTTGATGATTACGGAGAGGCATAGGGTTTGTGACCAAGGAAATGTGTTTAGTGGGTCGAGGAGAGAGTAGTCCTGGCTTTCACTTTTGTTGTAGAAGACGGCCTTAACCCCACACTACCTGGACCTGGGCCGGTCAGGTGTCTGTTAAGCAGATATTCCCTCCATGGTTGAGAAGAAAAAAAGATCTACAATGCACATGCATGTACCTAGTTTGGGCAAAACTAATCAATAATAGGGCACTGCACTGTTCTGATTAAATCAACATTTTTGTATTAGATTTTGACGTTTCTTGGCCTTGTTGTTGTTAACAAAATTTCTAAAGGAGCGAAAGTGAAGGAAAGACTTCCATGCAGTGCCCTATATCTAATATTGAGCTTCTCGAGAATTTTTAGCATTTCGACAAGTTTCTCTCCGACCTCTAGGCTGCGCGCCAGGGTATAAGGTGTCGGCCAGAGTGGACGCGTCACGCGGCGCGGCGCGGTGCAATACGGCATTTGACAGGTCGCGCGTCGACGCGCGGCAGAACTCCGTTCATTGGAATACAAGGAAAACAATCATAACATGCCAGAGTGCGCGCGGAATGATGCGAAGCGGAAAGCGTTTAGCAGCGCGACGCACGACAAAACAGTGCATGCACTGTTTTTGATGCGGAAGTCACGCGGTTCGCGCGGAGAATTTTGTATTTTTGTGTGGATTTCATCCGTTTTTACCAAACCATGACGTTAATTTTACGAAATTGTTTTTCAAATGTATTCAAATGTGAATATAAAAAAAATATTAACATGAATAATACCACATGTTTATTTCCTGCCCTTCAGTTCAGAGAGGGTTTGGGCAGCGTTCTGCCAACTTGGTCGAGGCAGGATTCTTGGGAGAACAAGTAAGGGGTCGTTGAAAGATTATGTAACAGTATTTATTGTATTTTGTGTGAAAAATTCTAAGCTTTCCCATACAAGTTACGTAAGATTTGAAAAACCTCATCAACACTGATATTCTAAAGAGCTGGAATGATGGGTTGAGCTTGTAGTGATCCCTTGAAGATGGGATGCAAATCATTAACTCGCGATTGCGCATCTTTGGTACTTCAGGAAAGCAGTACACTACATAAACGAATGGATTTTAAAACACATCCGATACATTACAAAAATTTAATGATTTGCTATCCATGTCCGTGGAACCATTCTGAATAGCCACTTAGGAAATACACTGGATTTTATTTCTTTTTATTTATGACTATTCTCATTATTATTATAACTTTGGCCTTTCGCGAAACGCCCTCCCCCTGGATATTCGATCTTGACGCGATGGGAGGGCTTAACCCATTAGCACTTTAGCGCCAGTTCTTTCACCACCGCTTGGACTTTGAGCTAGATATATCTAGTTTACGAGTTGAGCGCAAGTG
Organism: Aedes albopictus; assembly: GCF_035046485.1. Classification (NCBI taxonomy): domain Eukaryota; kingdom Metazoa; phylum Arthropoda; class Insecta; order Diptera; family Culicidae; genus Aedes; species Aedes albopictus. Next base: position 202,050,699 of record NC_085138.1, on the reverse strand, counting down.
AAGGAATCGCCGTAAGTGCTAATGGGAACCAAAGGAGTATCCGTCGTGCATTTATCACAAGTCAAAAACAAATTATAATTCAGCTTGCATAGACCTAATCTTTGCATTCTTTAAATTTTCTCAAATTTAACAATAATTGTTAAATTTAACGTAACGCAAGAGTGGGTAGAGGAGGTCTCTGCGTTACACTCATCATTCGTTACTTGAATTCGTTAGTACACAGGACAGGGGACGCTAGGATAAGTTGACTTACAGCCTTACAGATTAGATTCATTACAATTAGAAGATTATGGACTGATTAGGTAAAGATAAAACTGTTGATTATAGGAGTTTGTATTTGTATTTCTTATTTTTATGGGTTTTGTGAATTTATAAAAGTTGACAAATAATCATTATCATTTTCATTTTTGACAAAAATCAGTTGACTGAACTTTTTTGTTTTTATATCTTAGACGGTATTATTTCACTGATCAAAAAAGCAGGAATTTAGTTAGGACTTAGGACGGTTGACATTGTAAAGGGTTACGATGGATATAATATTACTTTGGACTGAGATGATCACAGATATGCAGAAGACGACTAGCGAAATTAGAAACACAATTTGTTACATTATTGACTATATTTTGACAAATAGGGTTTGACAAATTTCTTTACAATATCGAATGGAAGCTCAAAAAGTGTTATCTAACACTAATATGAGAGTTATTTGGAGATGATGCTGGTGCTGTCAATGACTAACATCGGTTATTGACACTATTGGTAATCAGCTTGAAATAATTTTCAGAATGTATTATAAAATAACTGAGGATATTATCTGATTATTGTTTGGGGAAGCTGTCAGAAAAACGAGTTGCCCATATCGGCTAAAAACGCTAGTTCTGGTAGCTGTCTTCGAATGATTTTCAGAAATATCAAATCTTTAACAATTAGCTACGACACATTTTTTTTTCTTTTTGCTCTTTGTATATTTCTTAAGAATAGTACTCTGAAGGCGTTAACATAGACATAGACACCCTTTTTTATCTCTGAATGTTGTCCAGTGACCTCGGAGATTTTCGATTATTGAAATATTGTTCAATTATCAAATCATCTTTGGAGCTTCCATTCGATCAAAACACTAGTGCGATGGGAAAAGTTAAAAACAGTATTTTAAAAAACTACTACGACCTAATGCTAATAACTACACACTTTGCTCAAGTTGACGACATCGTCTAGTCCATCGTGAGTATTAGTCCTAGTAGGGGGAAAGTTGGGAAAGGGTCCAGGCTTTGCCATCAGCTGTCCTGCAGCTCCACCTGGTCACTCTTCAAAAAAAAAAAAAAAAAAAAAAAAAAAAAAAAAAAAAAAAAAAAAAAAAAAAAAAAAGAATAATACCACATGTTTATTATACGGTGGCGTCTCGTAACCTCACTTTTCACCTGTTATGCGTAACAAAATCAGTAATTTCTTCAAATTTATGACTAAAGACTTAACGGAAATAATCGAAATCTCTGTCATTCTACACCCATTACAAGCAGAGCTTTCACATTAGCCCTACCCATGTTTCATGCACAAAAAGGGTTGATACCCTCTCGTTTATTTTACTATCTCAAAGTATTCTACTAGGGTGTAAGCTTAAAAAACAGTTTCAAAATAAAAATACACTATTTTTGAGTTAACAAACTTGTTCCATTGCCTTGCTGTTTAAAAATAAACCAAGGGGCGCCATTTTTTACGTATACAACCCTGTGGTAACCCTGACTACGAGCTCACTTGTTCATAAAATTTCAAAATTTGTACCTGTAGGGCGGGTAGATTTGAGGTTAGGGAATCACCATTGTCCCAAATGTATATCTCTTCTGAATCATCTCAAGTAAGTAGCATTTGAGGGTAAATTTATATAAATGATTTATTTTTAATTTTAGGTTGAGCACAATAATCACATATCTCTTGGAAATTTTTCATCAGATAACATGTACTCATGTGCAAAGGTGACGGAAATTATGAAAACTTTTCAGTTTACTTTACGAACAGACGCGTTGCACCGCGTTCACTCTGGCTATCAAGCCGCGTTGGAAACCGCGTCAAAAACGCGCCGCACCGCGTCGCGCCGCGTGACGCGTCCACTCTGGCCGCAGCCTAATGTGTGTTGGGCACTTTGCGACGATTAACTTAAACCCACACACCAGCGCACAATTTGCGCGCCGATTGCCTATGCGCCAAGTTTTTCACTAGCCAAATCACTATTAATCACTGATTAAATGAAGTAAAAGCGTTGTTACCGTCAATAATATCATTGTCGTACATTATTTCCAAACATAAGGAAGTTTAATGTTTTAGACAAAAATGGATCCGAACCCTAAGAGAGATAGAGCTCTTGGCGCGAACCATTTTGACATTTGTTTATTTACATTTTGTATGGCGCACAACCCGGCGCATGGGCTGTCGGCGCACAAGTTGTTGGCCAGTATGCGGATTTCAGAAAAGATTCGCAATAATCTTCTTGTAGACATAGTAAATCAACCGAATTATCAAAAACTACAGCAAAACGCGCAAGGAAAAGTAGATACATTAACCCAGTAAAAATACACAATGAATCAATTTAACCCTCGACAAGTCGTGTCTACTCAGTACACGACACGATCGCTCCCGGGTTAAAGGATGACTAAGAGTGGTCATAATTCGGTGCAACACTGAATTATACCACCTAAAATGATTCCAAGAATGGTTTACTAACGACATCGGCCACGTCCATGCAGTTAGAGGGAATTGGGAAGAAATATTATAAAGCAACCCTTGCGGTTTAGAGACCGCGTTTACCTCTGCGTATCCACAAAGTGACTAGCAATTGGTGCACACAGTAGGCCAACTTCTCTGGACCCATCTCGTTGAGTTCAGCTGCGATACCATCCTTACCAGCTGCATTGTTGTTGGTTGTATTTGAATGGTGTTTGGCATCCTTAACTTCCCTCAGCGTGTAAGTTGGATCACTTCTGTCGTCTGCCGCATTGACGTAGTCGTTTCCTCCATTGACATGATCTCGCGTGCTCACATTCTTCGCGTCCTTCAGGTGCGGATCGAACTGCTTCCACCTTTCAATAACCTCTCCTCACCATCCGTCCAGAGGCTTCGAGCCTTGTCCATGTATATTTCGGCTCGTGACATGAAAACGGGTGACTTGAAGTGGGTGAAACCGTGTTATAAGTATGAGTCCCGATTGTCTAATAATAAAAAGGCTTCAAATGGTTATTTCTATTTCTAATCAACAATGGTTTATTTCCACAAACAAAATATTTACAAAACAATATTCCACGGTTTATTTTTTAGACAACCCGCATCGGGCTAATCGTCTTTGCGAATAAAATTCATGACTATAAAGAGCTATTGGGAAGTTTGGTACTGTCGGCCTCTACCTGGTAGATATTGTATTGTTTCTTCAACACAGAATGTACTTCATCCTTGCAAATGAACTTCAATCCATTTTGTTTGTACTGCAGATAAGTGCGAACAAAGTTGCGATTGGTTTCGTGCACCTTGGGATGTTGCAAGTAAGCCTCAATGTCCATCCATTCGCATTTGGAAATCTCCCGATCGCACTTTACGATTTCGGAGTTCTCTGGCGACAGAGCCATTACTATGTACAGATCGGAACATCCGAAGCCAGCACCGTGAGCGTGCCGCAAGGAAACTACGGATTCAAATTTGGTCTTTATGTTGGTTTCTTCCTGGACCTCCCGGATGGCTGCTTCCACAAAGTTTTCGCCTAGAAATGAAGAAGATTGTATCTGTTTATGCTGCCCTACCTGTAGTCTGTAGCAATATTTACAAGGTTCCACATATCCACCGGGGAGCTTCCACGATCCCTTGATCAATGCATTTTTCTCGCTGACCACGAGGATTTGGTTCATATCGTTTAGGACTAGAGCGCCGACTCCGACCATTGTGTGTGCGTAGGGTGGGATGTTCGGACTTTCATCGGACGGTAACCATCGGTACATCATAACGAAGTTGTCTTTGGCGTGATGAAATTTGAACTGACTCTGTAAATTACATGAATTTGTGAAGATAACTGTTTTGTCCTGTATGTATTATAATAGATGCAAGAGGACTTACATTCACCAGTTCTGGGACCCAATGGCTGGAGTTCAGGTAAACCTTAAACCATATGCCTCTTTTCTTATTGTCTGTCCAATGAGAGAGCGATTCTGAAATAAAAATATCAAAAATGTATTCTCAATGTTAGTTGCGACGATATGGAAGCATTTTTAACAAACATCGTTTGGGAACTAGCAACAAGTTAAAAATCCAGCAATTATCTAGCAGAACTTGTGTTCGAAAGCCACTATCACAAAATCTTTCGTGCTACTTTCGTTCAAAATAAGTTTTATATCACTTAAATTTAAGAGTTCTTATAAATTTTCTTGACCAGCGATCTGTATGGTATCTGTATGAGGTCAGGCATAGCTCCTTTATGCAGGACTCTGAATGTAAAAGCCTTGTACTGCGATTTGATGAAGTTGACGATATTATCCGGACGGAACTCCCTTGCGTCTCAGGGCACCCCACAGATTCTCATTCAGACGATCGGAAGCTTTTTCGTATAGTAAATAAATATCAAATATCAATACCGATGATACGGAGCGTGACAATATGGTTGACATGGTTTTGGCACAAAACGGCGAAGAACGTCTGAAGCCGACCAACTGATGGTCCACACATGATCTTCAGGCACGAAATTCTGCCTGATGCTGCTACCGGAGAGTCTCGTCTGTCTTTCCTGTATCCGATTTAGGATAACTTTGCAGAGTACTTTGAGAACAAAACACAGTACATGTAATATGATGCCAGTTGTCGCCCACTGTCAGATACCCCTTTTCTTAAGGACTTTCACTTAGACGCCCTGCATCCAGTCGGGCGGAAAAGTTGCGTTGTTCCAGATATTACAGAATAGGAGTTTATGCTACATTTGCGCGGATAGCAGCATGAGGACAGCTTCGAGCATCTCTGCTGATATACGAATGCGATCAACCTCTGAAGTCTTGTTGAACTTCGGATCCATGCTTCGGATGGATGTTTCAATCTCCTGCAGTGATGGTGTCTCAATGTTGACACGGTTGATGCGTAGTAATCTAAGCTTTTCATGCCGAGATGTGTATTATTGGTTGGACGTCTAAACTTGATGAAGTTGTTCGGAGTGCGCAAACTAATGTTTTAGATGGTCATTTGGGTCGGTGAGTAACTGTTCTCAGTATCGTCTTTTATCCTCGTCCTGACATCCTCGGATTCCAGAAATAAATATTGCCGGTTGTGGTGAGCGTGAGGAGAAAGCCGTCAGGGAGACTACCCACACTCGCTTGTCCCGTCTGCAGTAATCTTTAGTTCATTAAACTGAAACTAGGTATTCTGCGTATAGGAAAACACTATCATACTAATTTGGTAACATAAAATTAAGCAACATATTTTCCTCAACCTGATTTATAGTTTGAATAACTGCCAGGTTTAGGTTTACGTATTTAAAATTACAATTACAATTATCAACATTTATTGATGCCATTTATATTTAGCTGGCCTGGACTCTGGTTCTTGCCCGGTCCATCGCGGCCTTTGCTTCGCTGCACTACTCAACCTTCCGTCAGTTTGTACCTATCAATGATTCACTCCTTTCGCTGAGTATGTGCACAGCTCCCCCAGGTTTTAATAAAGGTATTCATGATGGCCGTCCTCTTCTACGTAGCTACCTTCCTGAACATACGCTTCTCGTACAATGATAAAATATGCCCAGAGAAGTGGGTACGGGAATCGAACCCTCCGTCTCTGGGTTGGCGACTCACAGCCTTATCTACAAAGCAAACTGAAGATCCCACACGGCTTACAACAAATTTCTCAACTTTAAGTAGGTATTCCGGCTGAATCAAAAGTATTTCATAGAGTTTGACACAAGTTTTGAATTTCTGAGGACTCCAGGAACTTTCCAGGATTTCGAGTTCAAAGCTCATAATAAAACTTGTAGTTGGGGAAATTTTCAGGTAACTTAGACACATATACATATAGGTTGTTTGGAGCCTTTCAGAATGGATGGGTCATTTGCATCGCTGAAGTATTCTCTCTTAGGCATGTTGGCAGGTTTCGGGATAACGTTGAAAGCCGAGCGAATGACAGTATACATACTGGAATGAACTTAAAAAAAACTTGAAAACTTAATTTAAGACTAGACTAGAAAACACAATTGCCGAATCCTCGAAGATTGGAAATTTAAAAATACATATGGTAGAAATGAAAGTGCTTATAAAGCTTAGTACATAAATCCATATTTTCTAAAATTAAAAAAAATGTCAATTTGAGCTGTACAGTTTTTTTTAAATTCCTTTTTATTCGTGAACTTTAACTTAAGCTAATTCTTCACACAGAGCTGTACAAACTCGTTGTACAAAAAAACAGCGATATTCCGCGTTTATGTTAGGCCGAATGTGTCACTTGGCCAAATGGGCCATTTGACTGAATAAGTTAGCCAAGAATGGGCAGCCTAGTTGCGTATACCTCGAAGAGCATCCTCCTATTTTTAAAAGAAGTAAACATCTCTGATAGAAGAACTAGTAATGCGCGACCACCCAGAATCATAGTTCAAGAAATATTTGTTTGCTTTAGATGCGAGGTAGGTATGTCGCACTGTATTTCCATCTGCCCTTTCTGGAGGAATCCCATTTCCCTTACCACTTCAACATAGACGGTATTGTGGCGATCCGTCTCGTGCCTCTTATGTCGCGTCGCTCGAAGCACTCTTCGTCTTCTGCCACCACTAGTGCTATAGCCACCATGTCCGCTAGTGCACATATCGCGTCCTTTGAGACCGTGCGGTATGCGCTGACAACCCTAAGGCACATCAGCCAGTGGGTACTCTCGAGTTGCATCACGTTTCGATTGACTACTAGCGCATTAGACCATGCAGCGGCGCTATACCGTAGTATAGAGATCGCTACTGCTTACACTTATTCGAGACTTAGCACTGCCGAGCACCAAAGATATCCGATTAACAAGATGGCCATGTGAGTGGGGTCCCCATATAAATCATAGGAAGCAAGTCTCTTTTGCGATTGTGCTGCCACGTAGGGGAACAATATAGAACTACAAAGCAATATGTTACAAAGCATACTAAGATTTTTCTCGAAGCAAATGACAATTGATTTGTTTTGAACCAGTCGATGGGAGATTCAAATGACTGAATACGATTGTGGCAAGGCAGGTTTTTCATTCAAAAAAGGTTAGAACATTTATCAAACGACAATTCTTGCTTTACATGGCTGCAGGCAATGGTTCCAATCCCTTGCAACCAGATGATGCACGGTTATTGAAGAAGCTCCAGGATCACGGTCGATGGAAGGACTTCGAATGGATTCAAGTGGCGGCTGATTCTTTCAATACAATTATTTATGATTTTGTTTGGATTTCATAGTATAGATTTTTGAATTATGTGCTTTTGTTAGGTTAGTTCACGCAGAAAAGAACAATAAAGATATCAAATACCACTTGAAACTATCATAAAATACCTCATTCTATTCTCGTGAGGGGCGTACTGGAGCACGAACTTTACTGGTAGGTATATGCAAAATGACAGACTGGGGGATCATAAGAGCAAATTTTGGGAAACGATGGTATATGGGCAATGGTCAGTCTGCCTCACCCAAGCTTGGAACATAACGAATAGTACAACATTATACAAAGCGTTTGCAAACATTTATTTTCAAATTTCGATTTTACATTTTATAAAAACATGAATCCAAAATACGATTTCAACTTCACAGTTCTTGCACAGTTCTGAGTTTTTCTATTGCCGCAGATGACTTGTCCGTCATATGCTACGACGTAACAACTAACCACGGATGGCAATATTAAATGCACAAATGCTCTGGCGCTGCTCCCAGGTTGCTCCCGCATTGTGTATCAGGATGCTCCAAATTGTCCGCCGCATTGCTCCTTGGTTGATCAGATTTCAACTTCCTGGAGCAAGTACAGCAGCTCTGCGCCCTCATTTTAAAACCGTGGCCTCACTGTTTTCGTGAATAGATCTTTTAGCATATTCCTAAAATAATTGATAATAGCTTTCAATACTGAATTAATAATATTTATTCAATTATGTAAAATTACCAACCTTTCATTTCCTCACAAAGTACAAACACTTGACAACTGAAAACAAATCTGTTGAGTTAGCAACCACCAAAAGCAAGGCATACTTCAACCTCTATCCCACTATTTAATTCTATATTCTTCCGTAAGCTTACTGATGGCGCTGCATTTGTGTTTCCAGGAATTATTGGAAGTTGAGGGGGTCTGCGAGCACTCAGCAAACTTGTTTTTCAACGGGATCTCAGCAATCGTGTTGTTTGTTTGCAGAGACTCAGGAAATGTTTTGCCGAAATTCACTGCCCATATTCGCATAGGTGACGTAAACGCCACATAGGTCAAAATCCACTTTTTTAGCTTAACATATCCTACACCATGTATAGCATATGCTCCAATTATTAAAAAAATGTGTTTGTTCTAAAACATGTGAGTAAATTGAAAAGAACGTTTTGACGTAACCACCATGTGGTCGCAATACTGACGTCTGTGTACAAAAAAACTAAATCTCCCCATAAAACGTGATTGAACATAATTTATTAAGATAATTTATTGACATAAACATAATTTATGTTTTAGATATCTAAATATTTAATTTCAGATGCCTGAAAATCATTTTCAATATTAACAACTTTCATAGTGAATATTATCAATTATGTTTAATATTTATTATGGATGCATTGTAGATACTGAAACATTTATGATGCTTTGCCAACAACATGCGAATAATTTAACAAATTGATACTTGAAAGCCTTCAACTCGTAATGGTGAGTCTACGTCGATTGAAGTAATCGTTTCCACTGGTCTTAGTCCTGGATCAATCGCTTCCAGTCGCCCTGAGGTTTTGGAGACCCTAAGGGCCGCAAAATGCAGTTGAAGAAGACCTAAAAGGCCCACGTGTGCGCCCTACCACGAAGCCAACGGATCCTTCCTGGTTCTCTGCTAATATGGTATAAGTTTGTCATTTCTCTGGCATACGAGCTACGTACCCAGCCCACCGCAGCCTGCCGTGTTTTATCCTTGTCATTATACACCAGTTAACCGATTTTGTCAGCCTGCTTCGGGGACACATTTTTTGTTCTCCTTAAATATCTAAATAGATTTTCAAGCAGTAGTTTAGTGATGAACATGATTGAATTAGTGAAGTTTGACCGTAAGTTAATGAGAGCAAACAATTTGTGGGGCTGACAAAATTGGGTTCATACTGTATCGATTTATTTACATACTTGGTACAATTTGTAGTTCATGCAACGCCGCCATATGCCGTTATCCTGGCTAGCAGCAAGTATTGTTTGCAGTTAACGTGCTTACTTTAAATTATTCTAAAATGGGTGTTTGTCAAATCTCCTAAGTATAGAATCCGAACACCTCATGTTTGAACAGTTTTATTTTTTTTTGTATGGATGGTTGTGGTAGATCTCTATCGCTTCCTCTGAATTACGACGTAAACTCCTCTAACCCCCGTTCAGCTACTTACTAAGTGCTTGAAGCAAACTCATTGAAACCCGAAACGTAAGTTTTTGTGGCACCTGATTGATTAATGAAATAGTAAACTCATGGTTAGCCACGAGTAAAATCATTCCACAGCAAAACTATTATAAGTTTTTCGTTTTGTTTCAAAACCATCATTGAAACAATACTACTGAACTGTTGTGGCTTTTCAGTCTAACAAAAGTGAAACGGTCAGGAGTTTGGCATAGCCGTTTTAATCCTGTTAGACTGAGAAAGCCACAACAGTTCAACATTTCTTCCCAGTCGTAAACACCCTCCAAAACTTAGATAAATTAAATCCATATCTCTCTGATGATGATGGGTGTATGAGCTTTTGATGTTTACTAATTTAATTGTAAAAACTTAGTGTAGAGGAATAGTACAAGGTTATTAAAATGAAATTAGTTTCGATACATTTCGAAATATGTCGAATATGAGAAAAAATAAATGAGGCCCGCGGGTGACACTTAATGTTTCAGTTTATCAAGTAAATCTCAAAAAATTGTAAATTTTACTAAGGTATTACTTAATAAATACGTACAACATCATATTTTGGATAAGGCATAAAATAACCTTTTCAACATACACATAGACTACCATGCAATTAGGTGCATTGGAAGAAGCCGTTAGGATCCACCGGAGAGCCTGGGGATTAATGTTAATTTCGGTATTTTGCACACATTAAACGAAATAAGCAAACTGGTCGGCGTAAAGTCAAATTGGACAAGGCGATTTTTTGGACAGGTAAAGATAAGCCAAGGAATCATAGTATTTCAAGAAATAATGCACATGCTCTGATATCCCAATTTCTTGCAGGATATTTTCCCATAATCATTGAAAAACAGTTGGTCCGGTCTGATTTAAAGCCGACCAACTGTGAATCTTACTACGATGCCCACGCTTTATGGTACGCTCGACCGCACTATCATATAGTTCACATTTTCAGAATGTGACGTGTTAGATTTTTTCTGAAACCACGGTTAGTACATCTTCTTTCGAGTCGGGACTGCTGCTTATCAACAAAGAATGTATTTAACGCACGAATACGGACATTCAGCCGGAGACCCGGGTTCGATTCCCGTTCCGGTCGGGAAATTTTTTTCGACTCCCTGGGCATGGTGTTGGTGTATCATTGCACTTGCCTCACAATATACAAATGCATGCAATGGCAGGCAAAGGAAGACCTTCAATAATTAACTGTGTTATGTCATTATCTGTTACCAGTAGGGATAAAGAGTAATCGGCGCGCCTTCTTTGTTGCTTGTTTTGTGCCTCTTTTGTCTGACAATTCTCTTCACTGCTGAAAACCCATAAAAAATACATATAATGGATCATTGAAGCCGACTTTTCCGCTACTCACCGCATCAAAACAAAAGCGCCACCGTATATGGACGGTAACACAGTGACAGCAGTCGAGTTACGTCAAACACACAAGGCTACGGTGGCACCATCTGTTCATTTCATAGCGGCCGTTTTAGTTATTTTAGTGATCCATTCACTCTATTTTATTGCGATCTTCCTTTTATTTATTTAGGGTGACTATCAGAGGCTGTCGGGCTAACTCGTAGATTACTTAATTGGGTGCTAATGTAACCAAATTCATATAAACCTACATAGGGGGATTAGGGGCATAATGGACACTCGGGGCGAAATGGACACCCCTGTTTTTGCCGAAACCGTTAACTTTAATGTAAAACTTTCAATGCATAAGTGTAAAGGAACAAGTCATTGTTCTATTTTGCAAAAGTACCATTTACATTCCTTCAAAATAACCAAAATATCATTGAAATTGGAATATGTTTTTTATATGGTGGGTTTCTTATAATTTCGAAGCAGCAGCAAATAAGGTATTACGAGTGTTTGAGTGTGTCCACCATGAAAACAAGTGAATTGTTACCTTATCTACATGTATACGGAGATTTAGCAATGGATGAAGTATTTTGTTTTTGATCAGAGTTTACTTAAAATAGCAAATTTAATGTTGTAGTCGATTCGGGGCGAAATGAACACTGGCAACTATGGATGGATGTACGCGCGTTGCATACTGTTAGGCGTTTTAGAGAGTTTGGAAAAAATCAACCCGATTATTTTAGCCCAAAATTTATTTAATTAACTTTGATGTTATGTAAACTCGTCTAAGATGGAGTATTATATCTATGGTATTGATCTCCGTAGGCAAATTACTTAACTGGTCGATATTATCAAAGATACAGCATAAAATATGCAGAGGTGTTCATTATGCCCCGATGGGTGTCCATTTCGCCCCGTACCTTTCCCGCCAGCCCCAAAAAACACATGGTTTACAATTCATTATTTCTTCACAATAATGACATTCGACTTACTGTAAATGATTGAAATACATAGGAAACAAGTTAAAGTTGTAAGCAAACTGATAATATGTTAAGTTTTTGTCTGTTATACAGGCCTAACATACTCATTTGCTTAGGGTGTCCATTATGCCCCTAATCCCCCTACAAACTGAAAAAAATCTGATAGTGCGCATAATGTTCAATTAAAAATGTCAGAATCGTTCCTTGATATGTTGCGATATCGACACTGACAATAAGATTCAGAGAACCAATGGAGCTTTAGACTCGCACTTCAGGTAAGTATTCCATAAGGATTGATAAGAGTTGTATGTACATTATACATACACGTAATAATGAAAAAATAATTTCCGATTGGTTAACGTATGACCCACTTTTAAATTAGCATGATTTGGACAAGACACAGCATACTTACTTTGCAAGACTGACGAAAACTGCTCTGGATGGCACGTTTCGAGATTCGAGTCGACTGTAATCCCATTGAATCGATCGGAAACTCCTTTGAAAATCCCTTCCGGTGCATCTTGGACGGCAACATATCTAAAAGGTGTGATACACGTCATAAGTGTCCAAAGTCTGGATTCGGCGGCAATCATTATCAATTCAAATCAGTTATACTTATTGAACCAGCTGTCTGCAGCATTCAACACGGTATCAGCTCTTTCGCTCATTTTTCTGGCGTACAGCTGAACTAGCGGCACAGCGGTGTTGAGTTTAAACCGGGTCAGTAAGCGAGTACGACTGAGCACACTTGTCATTTAACTTTCTTGCAAACAAAAGGAACTAAAATGATAAGCACTGTCTTACTGCGGATCACGCTAACTCATTAACATTCGCCTAATGTGTAGACCAGAAGAGTTCACTGCAATGGGATTATTAGAGTAGAGCTAGTGATGCAAGGTCAGCACGTATTCCAGTGATTGAAATATAGCGATCCCATTGTCCACTTTGTCGGATCCGACGCAAATCGTGTCACGAGAGTGGCGAGCTAGCAACGCTCGTGCACAAAGATACCTACGACTAAAATCACAATGGTCTCGAGAACAATTGAGGTGAATCTCCGCGAATGGCAACTTCTGAGGGAGATAACCGAATATCTCCGTCCGTCTGAATGGTTTATATAAACCATATAAACAAATGACGCACCCACACACTACAAGGTTGCGATAACACACCTCCTCAATGGGTCATGCTAAAACCAGATGATTGAAATCAATGTGTCTGAGCGGATTTTCAGGTGAGGTAATTAATCCTATGTGTTGGTGCCGTTTATTCTGGTAACCGCTGCCTTTTTAAGGAAATATGCACATAACATACTATGTACAAAGTATAAGCAATGTTGAATATGCAAATTTAATTATTTGTTTTTGATCTTATTCTAGATATTGTCATATTATGTGAAAATTGAAACCAGTCAATTTAACTGAGTGTAAATTTGAAATTATATTGCTTAATTTTTCAAATTTATTTTTAATGCATTTGGATTCATTATCTTTACTTGAAAGAAAACGAAAATTTTAAATAGAGCCAGCATGAACTTAAGGTTGTATATCATTATAATATAGAAATGATAGTAAACAAATACAGGATCAATTATTGACATTACTTCGTTATTACTCCGTTTTAACGGGTAACCATTTTTTTTCTCAACGAAGGACAACTGTTCCATCCGTTTAGCAGGGCAGCACAAACAATTTCGTCCTACTCAAAACATTGAATTGAAACACCGTGACCCAATTATCAAGTCTGTGAAGATTTGATTTCTTTTCCTTGTTTGTAAAAATGGGACATCGAATGTTATGTGGTATACTCCGCATGTATATTGCATATAGGCAATATGGCATGTGCTACGCTCACTACAGTGAGGGCGGTTTTACTGAACCTTTTCTCTTTCAATTTCTGCTTTGGGGTTGTTTTCCAAACGTATACAGTATACTGTGTATATCTGTATACAGATGCCTGGGACACGTTTCGAAAATAATCAGGTTGTGCTGGTGAAGTTACTCTCTACTGAAAGAGCGTGCCTATAAATTAACTCTCACGTGCCTACTTACGTACAAAGGAATACATTGAATATTTTACTCAAGTTATAGGTTTTTTCTTGAATACACGTTACCAATAATTAGCATTGCCTTTTTGCTGAATTGTGATCTCTTTCTAAGTCAGAATAACTGTATAGATCGGCATGTTTAGAGCAATGAAATCAACATTCAAAAGTATATAGGTGCCTTTGAATCGAATAAACCTGCTTTAAGTCGTTTCGGGAGCGGTTTGGAATTTGATTTTGAAGTTGAAACTTCTATCGAACTCATAGTAGAGATTTTGGAGGAGAAGAACACAGTGTAGGTGGCCATGCTGCAGCATGGGACTAGACAGAACGTAGAACGTTACAGAACGGAGCGGAAGCAGCAGTTTCGCCTCTTTCGGGAGAAAAAATGTCGCACGGAGGAAGCGGAGTGTGTGTGTTGTTCTCAAGAATCACGATAGTTTATTTGTTTGTTTTTTTACTATCAACAGGCTAACTTATGCCCTAATGATATTGGATCTACATAAAATCAATTTAAAATTATTCCTAAGTACTGCCCTTGACAGGTGAAAGTCGAAACCGTCAGCAACCCTATTAAAAAGTCTAAGAAGGCCAAAAAAGGGAGCCGTAAGCGGCATAGTTCGTGCGACGGACAGGAATTTCCAAAAGCCGGTGGTTTCGTAGAGCTCTACTTTGCACATGCAGTTGGATATTGGTCAGCAAAACCGGGCAATCAATCCTTGATGTTAACACATCTGAGATGAACAGAGCTCGGGCCACATTCCGACGAATCGATAAACTGTCCAAATGGATGAGTTGACAACGACTCTCGTAACTGGGTAGATGAAACGGGTCTCTCCATGGAAGACGATGGAGAGCGAAACGGATGAACCTTCGTTGTACAGCTTCAATTCTATCCACTCCGTTACAGTAGTAAGGATGCCATAACGGCGAACAATACTCTAAACTTGAGCGCACCAGAGAGCAATACAACTGCTTCAGGCAATAGATTTTGGTGAATTCTTTTCCGACACGGAACAGGAAGCCGAGGTTTCTGGACGCCTTTCCGACAGCATACGATATGTGCTGCTGAAAAGACAACTCACTATCCAGCTGCACACCTAGATCCTTAATGCAATAAGTCCTTTCAATGGAAGTGCCGAAGAGATCATACACTCAGCGAAGTAAACTACCGAAATTTATCAAAATACCTTATAAAATTTAGCCATAACTGTAAAGTATGGATGCCATAAGAATACCTTATGAAAATTGAGCATGCTTATTATGACCTAATTACATAAGTTAAACTTATGAAAAGAGCAGAGAAATCGTAAAATGATGCAGACTGGAATCGATCCATGAACATCGAGATCACTGAGCTCGTGCCCAACCCACGCGGCTATCGACGCTTGTGAATTTCGTGTTGCTAAATGTGTATAAAAGCCAAACTGTGAGTCGATTTTGCGCCATTAACTGACATAATGAAACTCATTCTAGCCGTTATGAATTGTTTAAAGGCCATTTCATAAGTTAGATCTTATGATAATCTTAGGTTTATTTGCCTGAGTGTAATTGAACTGCAAAGAATCCTTTTTTTTTCGAGAAAGTTATAACGGCAAACTTGTTGGGGTTTACCTTTATCCGGTTTGTAGCGCACCACTCTGCAAAATTGATTAGCTGCTGCTGGAGAAATCGGGCATCGGCAGGTGAACTAATTTGAAAATAAATTTTCATATCGTCTGCGAAGGACAAGCGAGGAACCTTCAATTTCTCATTAGCATCATTGAAGTATATAAGAAAGATCAGGGGACCAAGGTGGCTACCTTGGGGAATCCCAGAAGGAGCATCAAAAATACGTGAAGTTACATCTCCAATTCTTACGGTGAGCTGGCGGCCGATGAGATACTAACGCAGCCAACTATCAAATCTACCACCGAAGCCTAGTTTTGCTAATTTGGCAATCGTAATTTCAAGATGTATGCTATCGAAAGCGGCCGAGAGGTCCAAATAAAACGCATCAGTTTGTTTAGCTTTACAGAAACCATTAATTATACGATTATACGACGTAAACGACAGCAGATTGGTTGTAGTAGATCGCTTTGGCATAAATCCATGTTGATTTTCATCGATGTAGTGACGACAATGGCTTAAGATCGGCACAAAAATCGCAAGTTCAAACAGTTTTGCAACTGAGCTCAGGGCGGAAATACCACGGTAGTTCTCGACGCACATTTTATCCCCTTTTTTATGAACAGGGAACAAAAATGCAGATTTTCATAAGGTAGGAAACTTGCCGCTGGTTAGCGACAACCCAAAGATACGTTGGAGAGGAACGACCATGCTAACGGCACACTGTTTCAGCAAAATGGGCAGGATCCCATCGTGCCCCACGGTGCAAGCAGCATTGAGTTGGTCATGGCCCGCATGATCATTGATTCATCAACCTCGATGTGTGTAAAAGACTCGCCGAGAAAGGGCACATCTTCGACTGCAGCTTCGACTTGTCGGGGAGTAATTGCTTCATTAGAAAAAAAAACGCTTCCAAATTTATCGGCGAAAAAGTCGCAGACGGTTTAAGGGTCAGAGCTCCAGGTATCATCGTGTATCATCGTGGTGGGCAGGCCAGCTTCCTTTCTTTGGTCGTTCACGAACTTCCAGAAAGATTCCGAGTTTGATTTCAATTTTAATTACATATTTTTAATACATGGATAGCAGGATTGGCTCATGCGTTGATATGCATTGTTTAGTCGAACATAATAATTTCTTAACGACAAAGTCCGGTGCTTGGAATAATGTCGCAACGCTGCCCTTTTTGCAGCTTTCATTGATCGTAGCTCCGTTTTTTGCCATGGAGCATGATTGTGCTCAGAACTAACTCGCTTCGGCACATGACGATCAATTACGTAATTCATAATATTGGAGAATGTTTCCACTGCAGCATCAACGTCGTCATTATCTAAAACATCTACCCAATCTATGGTCGATAGGACGTCAGAAATGGTGTTAAAGTCCGCACGTTTAAAATCGTAGTACACTGCAGCGGCAACTTGACGGAAACTGTACCTCGCCCGGTATTCGAAGACTAGGTGGAGAGGAGGGTGGTGACGAGCGAGTTTGACGAGCGGAGCAGCAACCTCAGAGATTACAGGAGCACGATCGGCGTTGCTAATGAACCAAAGGGGCAGATAGACTACACATATGAAAAGTGAACGATCCACTAGACGAATTTCGACCCACACTTGTTCAACACTTAACCACGAGTTATTCGGGACCATGCGCGGCTCCAATTGATGGAGAATTGCAAGAAGAACTCCACCGCCAGAGGTTTTGTTACTGTTGGATAAACAGCGGTCGCAGCGGAAAACGGTGTACTCGTTATCGAAAACCTGCGATGATGTGGTTCTGTCATTCAGTCACGTTTCAGTAAGAGCGATAATGTCGTATCTGTGATCAGCACTGGGCAACAAATATTCGTTAACAGTACCGTTCTTTCCACCCACATTTTGGTAGAAAACATGCAAGTTTGTGACATGTCCGTTATCACCACTATTCCGATCATAAACTGAAACTGGATCACGTCGAAGCTTCAGTGGTACCGGACGAGTCGGCAGATGGCACGGGATCGCAGCCGGTAGATCGTGTTGAGCTAGAATCGGAATGGTCTTCAGAGGTAGGTCGACTGACAAAACACGCATACTTGCCTGGAGGTGCAGGCTGGAAGCCCCTTCCAAACCGCCGTGGACAGGACCAGGACGACTGCGACGGCAGCTGGCAGGGTTGATGCGGTTGACTGGAGTTGGCTCAACTGTCACGGGGTCAGAAGGGGCTCCCAAAGTGCTTCTTTGCGTGCCCATTGACACTCCAAGTGATTTAGATGATGCTGTTGATACTACAACGACCTTCATCATGGAAGATTTTGAAGAAGCATGCCCTCTACGGTCTGTGAAGATCACAAGAGGAACCCCTTGGTGAAACTCTGATCTGGCGAAACTCAGGAAACAATGTAGACAGAGTTGGAACAGACGACGTTCGGCTGGTTAGGAGGCTTTCAGGTCGGCTCGCAAGGCCTACATGAAAGCGCTCCGGTCTGCTGAACGATCCGGCTGGGAAAACCTTTGTACAAATGTTTCCAGTTTGAGTGAAGTCAGTCGGTTAAACAAAATCCTTGCGAAATCTAAGGATTTCCGAGTGAACGAACTTCGTTTGCCAAATGGCGATCGAACTTCTTCTGATAAGGAAGTTCTGGAATGCTTATTCAGCACACACTTCCCTGGATGTGTGGATATTACATCTTCGGATGTACCTGATGTCTTTTCTTGTAGTTATGGTTCCCTGGCTTCGGATCGAAGTATTGTTACTATAGAATCGATTGAGTGGGCACTTAATAGCTTTGCTCCTTTCAAATCTCCTGGGGCAGATGAGACTTATCCAATTTTGCTTCAGAAGAGATTTGATTATTTTAAACTTGTTTTGAAAAAAACAAAATACTTGTTTTGCAGTTTTGCTACAGGGTATGTTCCCAAATCTTGGCGGGATATTACTGTGAAGTTTATTCCGAAAGTGGGTCGTGCGTCGTATGAAGAAGCAAACAGTTTTAGACCTATCAGTTTGACCTCTTTTCTTCTGAAATGCTTAGAACCCATTGTGGATCATCACATCCATGATGTTCATTTGGCCAACGTGCCTCTTCATGTAAACCAAAATCCTACCAAACTGGTAAGTCCACTGTGACTCTTTTACATAATGTTGTTTACGATATCGAGAAAGCATTCGCTAAAATGCTATCTTGTTTGGGTGTTTTCTTAGATATCTAGGTTGCCTTTCGATGCCATATTGGAAGCTGCACGGAGTCATAGTATATCTCTAATGATTTCCAACTGGATTCATCAAATGCTCTAGATCCGATATTTCTTCTCGATATTGCGTCCATGAGGACCAAGGAGGAGTCTTGTCACCGCTTTTGTGGAATTCAATCATAGTGGTTTTTCTACTTATGGTTTGCCGACGACAACCTAACATTGTTAGTTGGTATGTGAATCACCACCCTTTTTTTTTTTTTTTTTTTTTTTTTTTTTTTTTTTTTTTTTTTTTTTTTTTTTTTTTTTTTTTTAGCTCCTGATGTGGGACGGACGTTTATCTAGTAGATAATAATTTTAATGTCAATCGTAATTTCTCTGCATGTTGGTCTAAGTCTTTCGGTGCGTCTCGATTCCGCGTATGTCCATCAGCGTTCTAACTTCGTCATATTCTAATTAAAATGTGCTCTAACAAAATCAATAGTCAAACGTTTAAATTCTGCGAGATTCGTCGTATCCTCGGCCACTTGCGGCAACGAGTTAAAAAATTTAAATCCTCTATAATACAATGATCTCTGGGTGGTGGTTTTCAAATATCGTGGAAGTCTGAAGTCTGCAGCTCCTCTGGTATTGTGTCGATGAACATCGTTATTATACTGAACTCCTTGTTCCAAATATGCAGGCAGTTTTCCCGTTTTCATTTTGTGGAGAAACACTAAACAGTTGTAAATAATCCTTTGTTTTACTGAAAGCCACTGCAGCATATCTAGCATCAGCGAACTAGGTGTGTATCTGCTGCATCTTAGCACAACTCGCATTATTTTATTCTGTAGCCTTTGTAGCCTTCGTAACTGTGTGTCTGATGCAAATATCAAAACGGTAGAGCAATAGTCTAGATGAGGCATAATAACTGATTTGACGTAGGCTAACTTGGACGAAAACGTAAGACTTTTATTAATTCTACACAATACTCCACATTTTCTGGCCACCTTTTTGATTACATAGTCAACATGTTCAATAAAATTCAGCTTTTCATCGACCTGCACTCCAAGATATTTGGTACAGTTTACTCGTTCTATCTGTTCTCCATTCATTTCAAGTGTAACATTCAAATCAACTCGTTTGTTTCCAATTATCATGAATTTAGTTTTCAAAACGTTCAAACAAAGTTTCTTGCTTTTCAAATATTCCGATAATCGGGCCAAATCTGCTTGAGCCTGAGAAATAACATCCTCCAAATTACGTCCACTCCAGTATACTGCAGAGTCATCGGCAAACAACTTCAAAATTCCTTGTAATAAACATCTTTTCATGTCGTTTATATACAATATAAACAGCAACGGGCCTAGCACACTGCCTTGCGGAACTCCTAGATTGCAATCCCTTTGCGACGAAAATTCCTTGCCGTATCTGGTGACTTGTGTCCGGTTTAACAGATAGCTACGAAACCATTCCAAAGCTGTTCCACGAATTCCCAAACGAAATAACACCTCCACAAGCTGAACTCGATCAATCGTTTCAAAAGCTCTTTTCAAGTCCAGAAAGACTGCTACGGTATAACAACCATCCTCTATGTTCAACTTCCATTCCCTCAAGATTTGATTTATTGCTGTCTCAGTTGAATAACTCTTTCTAAACCCAGATTGCTCAGCAATTAGAATATCGTGGTTGTCAATAAACTCCATCAGCTGCTTCTTAACAATTACCTCAAGTACCTTTTCTTGTAGCTGAAGCATATTGATTGGTCTATGCAGATTTCCTTCCTTCGTACCGTTCACTTTGGGAATAGGCACTACCGTCGATTTCTTCCACGAACTAGGTACAATTCCTGTTACTAAGCTTTCATTGATGATTTCTAGAAGAATTGGCATAGTCACCTTCAGCCCATCACGAAAGACTCGTGTGGACACATCTCGAATACCACTCGAACTTTTCAGATCTTTAACTATCTCGGCTAGATCATCCACTGTCACAGCAGAAAAACTTGCTAAACACTCGTTATGAAGTTGCTCTGGTATGAAACGTTCAACATTCACAGCAGCAATTCCATTATGTATTTCAGTAATGCTGTCCACAAAATAATTGTTAAATTTCTCAGCGATGACCTTTTCATTCACTTCATCAATGCACCTGATGCAAAACGCCCTTCAGGTAGTTGAGGGTTGGTGTCGGAAAAGCGAAACCGTAATGGTGTTCGACCTTTGCCTCTCTTTGATTCTGAAATCGATGTGACTGAAGGTAAAGTACGTTGGAGTTATTCTTGATTCCATGCTTTCCTTGACCCTTACATTGAGTTCAGAATCAAGAAAGCTTGTATGATCTTCGGGCAATGCCGGTGAACCTTTGGTGCAACTTGGGGTCTAAAAGCCAAGTATATCAAATGGATTTACACAACTGTGGTTCAGCTAATATTGACCTATGGATGTCTTGTGTGGTGGCAAAAGGGCGAAATGTTAACGGTCCAATCAAAGTTAGGCCCTCTCCAAAGGATGTGCCTAATGGCGATGTTTGGAGCGTTCTCTTCAACTCCCATTGCAGCGCTCGAAGCTCTCTTTGACGTTGCTCCACTACACATTCATCTCAAACAAGAAGCACTTTCTTTCTCTTACCATCTACGGGTGCTCGGTCTACAAGAGGAAAGTCCTGTGAACCGCACATCAACACACACCTCGTTGTTTCCACTTTTGGTAAATTGGGACAAAGCTGTCTTTACTCCAAGTGATCTTACAATTGCTTGTAATTTCCCATTTTCCACGAAATCCTCTTCCCGGCAAGAGTGGACATCTGGATATCTGGAAAGAAGTATTTCAGACGGCATCGTATGTTACACTGATGGCTCCCTTCTCGAAGGTCGAGCAGGTGCTGGTGTTTATTCTCGTGAGCTAAGGCTGCATCAGTCTTATTCACTTGGTAGAAATTGCACCGTTTTTTCAGAGCCGAAATCTTTGCTCTTATGTGCGGAGTGCAATCAGCGCTTCAGCAGCGCGTAATGGGCAAAGTAATATACTTCTGTATCTGTTCAGATAGCCAGGCTACTATTTAAGCACTTGTTTCGGCCAACTCTAGGTCGAAGATAGTTATCGCCTGTCGAACTCAAATTGGGGTGCTAAATTCAGCAAACGCTGTTCACCTTGCATGGGTACCTGGCCATTCTTCCATCGCTGAAAATGAATTGTCTGATGAGTTAGCTGGCACTGGAGCATCACATGACTTCATTGGTCCTGAGCCAGCTATTCCGATATCGAAGTGTTGGGTAAAGCTTCAGATTCACACCTGGGCTGCCACTCAACACAGACAATACTGGAATAGTTTGGAGTCATGTCGTCAAACCAAATTGTATTGTACTGAGCCATCTCCAAGGGTGGCGAAGTATCTTACAAATCTGTCAAAGCAGAATTGTAGCACTCTGGGTCAAAGCAATGACTGGCCCCTGCCGACTTAGCTATCACATGGCGAATGTTCAGCAAGCTGATTCATTTGCATGTGATAGCTGTGAATCCGATTATGGAAGTTCGTATCATTTGATATGTAACTGTCCAGTTTTTGCGCAACTGCGTTTAGATAAACACTTATTTAGTGAAACTGACTTCAGAAACCTGAATCTTTAGGATATTCGGTTGTTCTTAACCCACTGCACAGTGGCTGATTTCGTCATTTTAGCGCGCTTAATTAATAACTTTTTTGCTATGAAGTTTAGCGTCATGGTGTCTTCGGGAAAGTTTTTCACTATAATAAGGAGCTTCTTTTGAGCTTCTGTGAAAAATGATCAATCCCCCTAAAAGTGAGATAGAAAATTTATTTTTTGAATTTTTCAAGATACGAGTTTGGTGTCTTCACAAAAGTTCTAGAAAATGTTGTTTGGAGCAACTTTGCCGAAGACACCAAGTTTGTAACTCCGTTACTTTTCAAGATACGTTACGTTTTCTTTCATCGACCCCTTGAAAAAGGTTTTTGCGCAATAACTTCCTAAAAATTGATTCTACAATTTTCCCATGTTCTACAAAGTTATAGATGATGGTAAAACACACAACTTTGCGGATTATGACATCCCGCTAATTCCAAAATTAAAATAGTTATAATGGTTTTTATAGTTTTTTGGGCCATATTTCAAGCATATATAACTTAGCTATAGGCAAATATATGCAAATTTCCTTTTACGCATGTGAAAGTACATGTAATTGCCTCTCTTAGAAAGCCAAAATCATCAAACTGTAAGAAACTGTAAGATGGTTTTTGTATAGAAACTTAGATCCATTTATGTTACTCTTATATGGGATTTATACAGGGTGTTAGGTTCGTGCGTGCAAACTTTTTAAAGGGTGATAGAGGACCATAAAAGGTGAAAAAAATTGTTCTACGGATATGGTCAAATCTCAACCGTTACGTAGTTATTGAACTTCCCATGTTTTTTTCTCTAATTGCCTTAACTGGCCATATCTTGAAAATGGTCAAACTTATCGCAGTTTTTTGACCCTTATTCGAAAGATTATTGAATTTTCTATCAAATGGCATCTTTTAATCGATTGGTTTAGTTAATTAACTAAATTTTCTAGAACAAATAGCTCAAAAGTAGAGCGTTTTTATTTGTTTTTGTCAATTATCTTTGAAACATGCGTAATAAATTAAAATTCTTTCTTCGGCAAAGTTATGGCCCCTGTTTCACTCTACAATTCGTTCTTTGACATCAAACTTCTAGCTCTTATCGTTTTCTTGTAATTTTGATCTAAATGTGCGGGACAGTGCGCAAAAGAGTACTTTCCTTGACAATTACAAATTTATGATCTGAAATGCGATGTTTAAATCAAAATTGCAAGAAAACGATAAGAGATAAAAGTTTGATGTCAAAGAACGAATTGTAGAGTGAAACAGGGGCCACAAATTTGCGTAAGAGAAAATTTTAATTTATTACGCATTTTTCAAAGATAATTGACAAAAACAAATTAAAACACACTACTTTTAAGCTTTTTGTTCTGGAAATCTTAGTTATTTAACTAAACCAATTGATTCAAAGATGCCATTTGATAGAAAATTCAATAATCTTTCGAATAAGGGTGAAAAAACTGCGACAAGTTTGACCACTTTCAAGATATGGCCAGTTAAGGCAATAACAGTCAAAAACATGGGAAGTTTAATAACTACGTAACGGTTGAGATTTGACCATATGCGTAGAACAATTTTTTTCTCCATTTATGGTCTTCTATCACCCTTTAAAAAGTTTGCACTCACGAACCTAACACCCTGTATATATTTTCAACATATTTATATGACATTTCATGTCAGTTTGCATTTTTATTGTTATTGTAAGTGTGTGTTAATATAAAGAAAGGTTTGTGGTGCATTTTGGATCATTCGTGAAGTACGTTACATAAATACTTACCATCTAATTCTTTTGTCTTACTAACTCAAGTGCTCCACGTAGTCCACGAAAAGAGCGAATGAAGTGCCATTTCTTAAAAAAAATCCAAACTAGCGCGTGACATATTCTGTCAACGCTCTCACTAGTACATATCTATGTCTACATTGGTTATAGTAAATTATAAATCTTATTACACTTCAAAGCAAGCTGCTGTTAAATCGTGATCCGACGAAAGAAGTTTCAATTTATGCGTTTTTTTTTCGTGGATTACGTGGAGCATTGTGAGTTAGTAAGAAAATAGAAGTAGTTGGTGAGTTTTTATGTAACGTACTTCATGAATGATCCAGAATACACAACAAACTTTTCATTATATTAACACACACTTACAATAACAATAAAAATGCAAGCTGACATGAACTGCCAAATAAATATGTTGAAAATATGTATGAATCCCATATAAGAATAACATAAATGGATGTAAGTTTCTATACAAAAACCATCTTACAGTTTCTTACAGTTTGATGATTTTGGCTTTCTAAGAGAGGCAATTACATGTACTTTCACATGCGTAAAAGGAAATTTGCATATATTTGCCTATAGCTAAGTTATATATGCTTGAAATATGGTCCAAAAAACTATAAAAACCATTATAAAAATTTTAATTTTGGAATTAGCGGGATGTCATGTTCTGCAAAGTTGTGTGTTTTACCATTATCTATAACTTTGTAGAACATGGGAAAATTGTAGAATCAATTTTTAGTAAGTTATTGCGCAAAAACCTTTTTCAAGGGGTCGATGAAAGAAAACGTAACGTATCTTGAAAAGTAACGGAGTTACAAACTTGGTGTCTTCGGCAAAGTTGCCCCAAACAACATTTTCTAGAACTTTTGTGAAGACACCAAATTCGTATCTTGAAAAATTCAAAAAATAAATTTTCTATCTCACTTTTAGGGGGGTTGATCATTTTTCACAGAAGCTCAAAAGAAGCTCCTTATTATAGTGAAAAAATTTCCCGAAGACACCATGACGCTAAACTTCATAGTAAAAAAGTTATTAATTAAGCGCGCTAAAATGACGAAATCAGCCACTGTGCACTGTGGTAAAGAGCTATAGGCTCTCTTTCGCTTTATGTGTTATTACAGTGCCCTTTTCAGGGCGCTGTTTGAACCCATTGTGGTACGCTTATGCGTTAGGATATTTTTATATTTCTCTACCTGTCCTTATCCCCATCCTTATCATTATTTCCTTCGTTTTCCCTCATGTAGATGATGAAATAGGCTATTATTATAGCGGTGGCACATATGTCCCAAATGGAGGATAACGTGCCTCTGGAGCAGGCCTTCTGATACCAACGTAATAAATTTTAAGTGGTAAAATTTTCATCAAAATCGGTTGACTACTTTTTTATATACTTCAAAACTCAAAACGCTTCAGAGTGAATTTTAGGAACTTCTCAACTATTTTAAGGTCCGTTTGCACTAGTTCGACTACAAAACTGTCAATACTGCTGCGATTCTCAAAAAAAATTGGACAGTGTTGGCCTAATATAAGAACAAGTTTTCAATCAAATTTTGGGCCATTTTGGCTCAACACTTCCAAAGTTACAAAACTTTGAATGTCACAATAAAATAAAACATTTTTGCTTATTGCAACCAGGGATGGCATTCACCATTTGCAAAGAGTTACATTCACTTGCTACTATCTCAGTTCATAAGCATGCTATCAAAAAACAATGTATGGATGACTTTTACCTTATAGTTTTATCTGAAAGTTTGCCGAATATCATAAGGGTCGCACACGCATGCTTAACTCGTGAGCGAGCTGTGAAAGCAACTCTCCACGCCGTGAATGTAATTTACATTCACGGCGTGGAGAGTTGCTTTCACAGCTCGCTCACGACTTTGGTATACGTTTGCGACCCCAATGTTATTTTGCAAACTTTCAGATAAAATTACAAGGTTAAATTCATCCATACATTGTTTTTCGATAGCATGCTTCTGAACTGAGATAGTAGCAAGTGAATGTAACTCTTTGCAAATGGTGAATGCCATCCCTGATTGCAACTTTTGGCTTGATATACGACTACAACTTTTTATCCGTTAGTGTTACGTATATGTAAAATATTTGTTATTTTTATTCCATCATTACTAAACCGATTCTTATGAAATTGTGATGGCATCATCTACACACAATAAACTGTTGCTGGTTGAAAAATCAGCCATTTTGATGCATGTAATTAAAATTTATACAATATTTTCTGTGGTGCAATTTGACGCGGGGCACCCTTTAGAGTGAATCTGTTTGTCTGTGGTATTTATTTATTTGTTTATTAATTCAACGGACTGTTTTTAGTAATGAGGCCGTTACACTGTTTGTCATTATGTCAAATATTTGCCATCGAAGTCCGACATTCATCCAAGGTTGCTTTGATTCACATTGTGTAGGTCATTTGTTGGGCTTGTTTGACCAATATTTGTCATGTCTAATGGGACTTTAAGATTTTTAAAGTGAAGTTGTAAGGTTACTGTGTGTCTGTTTATTATTATTTTTTTTTTTGCTATTTCGCAGTTCTAGAGTATGTTTTCTAAAAGTGTCCATTATACTCCGAATTCACCTACTGATGAAGCAGCACGAGACTTTATCAACCGCTTTCTTTTTAAGTTTTTTATGCCATACTTTATCGCGTGTTTATGGATTCGTAATCACAATAAAATATGTATAGGTATATTCCATTATGATGGAGTCACATTCGTTAAGGTGCTCTTGATAGGGCAACATTCAATTCTACCCAAAACGTATGGATTCAGAAGCAACGCAACGGTCAGAAATATTGAACGACATATGATACCCACAAGTGCAATTCTTCCTCTCCAGCCAATATATAACAATTCCAATCAGATGTAGGAGAATTGCATACCAAATATCACCTGTTGCCACATAAGGCAAAGTAAGGCGGAAGCCGTCGCGTCGGCATCGTATCGCATCACCACACCACCCACCACGGGCCATGTGCTTTTTGACCGAACGAGCGAACTGACACCGAACTCTGGATCATCGGCGAGACAGCGTGAAACCGCCCAAATAAACAAAACTGAATGTGCACCGCTGCTCTCGGAGAAAATGCCACTTCTGCTCACTTTCTCTGTCGGAAAAGCGTCCTTGCGTATTTGATTTTTCTTCTTATCTTATTTACGAGAAGGTGCGGAAAGGTCATAACATGAAAATCGTATGTTAATGTTAATTAGGATCCCTTTTTGAGCATATGGTTTATTATGTCCATATGAGAGCATTCATCCACCACCGGATAGACGATTTTTCATCCTTAAGAACGAAGCTTTGTCTGTTTTTATTTCCAACATTTGGAACACTAAGCTGAGGAGCAGGTCTTGTCCCAGTTGCGCCAGGAAGAAGATATTAGGAGATGGTACATTTGGTGCGGGGTTGAATCTGTTTTGACTGCAGTTTCTTCTGGAACCCGTAATAGACCCGACTTTCCCTGACGATGCGCCTTCGAGTTTCACAACTCATATTGTAGTTCCTCCATTACCTCGAAGTTATCCCCGCAATCATAACGATACTTTCTCTAGACAAATCCTGTTGTGTTCGGTTCCGCCTACTAGCATGTACTTTGTTTTCCACACATTCATCCCCAAGTAACACACTTGTCACCGAAGAGTCACGGCGGCACAGTTTTTTTGTTGCACAGAAGAATTTGTTTGTTAGAAGTTAGTCTTCGGTGACAAGTGTGTTACTTGGGGATGACCTCAGTCAGACCTTTGCTGCTTCTCGTTTTATGAAAACTGATTTGCCGGGGCGGGCGGGGGTTTGCGATCAGGCTAAGGCCGGGGTGGCCTCTGCTGTACATAGTAGTCGTCTCCATTCCACTTGGTCCATGGCTGTTAGTCTCCAGTTCCGCACTCTGCGTAGGGTGCAGATCGTCCTCCACTTGGTCGACCCACCTAACTCGCTGCGCTCCACGTCTTCTTGTACCGGTCGGATGACTATCGAGAACCATTTTAGTCGGATTGCTATCCGACATCTTGATGACGTGACCCGCCCAACGTAGCCTTCCGATTTTCGCGGTATGGACGATGGTTGGTTCTCTTAGCAGCTGATGCAGCTCGTGGTTCATTCGCCTTCTCCAAGTCCCGTCTTCCATCTGCACTCCGCCGTAGATGGTACGCAACACCTTCCGTTCGAAAACTCCAAGGGCGCGTTGGTCCTCTGCACGTAGGGTCCATGTTTCGTGCCCATAGAGGACAACCGGTCTAATCGCGTTTTGTAGATGGTTAACTTCGTGTTACAGCGAACTTTATTCGATCGTAGAGTCCTGCGGAGTCCAAAGTAAGCACGATTTCCTGCCACAATGCACCTCTGAATTTCTCTGCTGGTGTCGTTGTCGGCGGTCACCAGTGAGCCCAAGTACACGAATTCTTCAACCGCCTCGATTTCATCACCGTCGATATAAATTCGGGGTGGCGGGCGCGCTGATTCCTCCCTGGAGCCCTTTGCCATCATGTACTTTGTCTTCGACACATTTATGACTAATCCGATTCGTCTGGCTTCACTCTTTAGTCGGATGTACGTTTCCGCCATCGTCTCAAATTTACAAGCAATAATATCAATATCATCAGCGAAACCAAGCAGCTGAGCGGACTTCGTGAAAATCGTTCCACTCGTGTTTATCCCCGCTCTCCTAATTACACCCTCTAAAGCAATGTTGAACAGCAAGCACGAAAGACCATCACCTTGCCGTAACCCTCTTGGAGATTCGAAGGGACTGGAGAGTGTCCCTGATACTCGAATTACACACATTACTCGATCCATCGTCGCCTTGATCAACCGTGTCAGTTTATCCAGCAATCCGTATTCGTGCATAATCTGCCATAGCTGTTCTCGATCGATTGTATCATACGCCGATTTGAAATCGATGAACGAGTGATGTGTGGGCACGTTGTGTTCGCGGCATTTCTGCAACACCTGGCGGATGGCGAACATCTGGTCCGTTGTAGCGCGTTCACCCATAAATCCAGCCTGATATTGCACCACATACTCTATTGCAATCGGTGATAGTCGGCGGCATAAAATTTGAGAGAGTATCTTGTAGGCAGCGCTCAGTAGTGTAATCGCGCGGTAGTTCCCGCAATCCAACTTGTCACCCTTTTTGTAGATGGAACACACAATACTTTCCATCCATTCCTCCGGTAATACTTATCCTCCCAAATCTTGGTAATGACCCAGTGTAGTGCTCTCACCAGTGCTTCTCCACCGTATTTAAGAAGCTCGCTTGGTAGTTGATGTGCTCCAGCGGCTTTGTTGTTTTTCAACCGGCCAACCTCCTCCTCAATCTCTTGGAGGTCAGGGGCCGGAAGTCTTTCGTCCTGTACACATACTCCTAGATCTGTTACCACGCCACCTTCGGTACTTGCAACGTCGCCATTGAGGTGCTTATCGTAATGCTGCCGCCACCTCTCGACCACCTCACGCTCGCTCTTGAGAATATTCCCGTGATTATCTCGGCACATGTCGGCTTGTGGCACAAAGCCTCTGCGCGAGCGGTTCAGCTTCTCGTAGAACTTTCGTGTGTCCTTAGCGCGGTACAGCTCTTCCATCACTTCACGATCTCGTTCTTCCTGCTGGTGCTTCTTCTTCCGGAAGACTGAGTTCTGCCTGTTCCGCGCCTGTTTGTAACGTGCCTCATTCGCTCTCGTACGGTGTTGCAGCATTCTCGCCCATGCTGCATTCTTCTCGTTTTTCAACTGTTCACATTCGCCATCGTACCAGTCGTTTCTGTGATTCGGAGTCGCGAAGCCTAGTGCTGCAGCCGAGGTACTACCTATGGCGGATCGGATGTCCCTCCAGCCATCTTCAAGTGTAGCTGCGCCAAGCTGCTCTTCCGTTGATAGGGCCACTGCTAACTGCTGCACGTAGTCTTGAGCCACTTCTACGTTACGCAGCTGCTCGATGTTGAGCCGCGGCGTTCGACTTTGACGCGTGGTGATAACTGTCGAAAGTTTTAAGCGCATGCATACAGCGACTAAGTAGTGATCCGAATCTATGTTCGCACTGCGGTATGTGCGGACATTGGTTATATCCGAGAAGATTTTACCGTCGATTAGAACGAGGTCGGTTTGATTTTCTGTTTGTTGGTCGGGTGATCTCCAGGTGGCTTTGTGGATATCTTTGCGGGGGAAGAAGGTGCTTTGGACTAAACTGATTTGCAACGGTTCCAAATTTAAGGCGATAATTTCCATGTCGTTCGTAAAGTATGCGAATTAACTGGATTTCGTGAAAATCGTAGCCAAGCTGCGGGATCCGGCTCTTCGCATTACACCTTCCAGAGCGATATTGGAAAGTTGGCATGAGAGTCCGATAGTTTACTCGACACCCTTATGCAGTTGTGTACACCGTCCATCGTTGTTATGATCAGTCTGGTCATCTTCCCAGGAAAGCCGCTTTCGTCCATGATTTTCAATAGCTCTGTGTGGCCTATTTTGTCGTATACCACCTTGAACTCGATAAAAAGTTTTGCCGGTTTCACCGTTTTTTTTTTTTCGTCTTTTTTCGGCTTTTCTGGGATATGTTGGCTGGGAAAAACTAGTGTCGAGACTCTCATACCTTCAAAGTGGATGAGTCATTTT
Source organism: Aedes albopictus (assembly GCF_035046485.1). Taxonomy (NCBI): domain Eukaryota; kingdom Metazoa; phylum Arthropoda; class Insecta; order Diptera; family Culicidae; genus Aedes; species Aedes albopictus. Next base: position 202,019,967 of record NC_085138.1, on the reverse strand, counting down.
TTATGCTTTTCTCTCGCTACATGCGTTTAGTGAGAGAATGCGTAGGAGTCGTTTCGTCTGGACCTATGTGAATTCCGATCCAGAAGATGATAGCAACCGGAGCAGATATTTATCGCTTCAAAAGCATTCCAGCCCATTCGATAGCATCAGTTCGGTCTCGGGTGTTGTGCCGCGTGGTCGGAAAATTTATGGCGAGCAGTTTTCGCGCTCAACTTTGTTCAGTGACTAACTTTATCTTTTCTTTTTTTTCTTGGTATCGTGGAAACTTTGTGGCTCAAGAAATTCAACAACTGTTGCTCATTTTACACATTGCTGTTGTTCCGTCGTGTGAGAGTGTCGGTCGTCGATGGTTGGTAAATAAATAGAAGTTGGCTGGAAAAATATTTCAGTTTTTGTTTGTTGTGGAAGCTGCACAAGAAAAGCAACGTGAAGGATAAACCGAACCGGATGGGGGGCTTCCTTGACTTATAACGGATACGGACAGTGGTGATCGAAATATAATACGCATTGATTAGGTTTGGTTGCCTGATTCGCGAAATAGTGCACTGATTGAACTGGAATTGTTGCTGCAGTTAGGATGGACTGGACAGTGAAATTTTACCTGACAAGAATTAAAACAAAAGCATAACCATCGCAAAAAACCAAGAGTGTTTTTTTTTTCGGCAATACATTGGGATGATTATACTAAGAGTAAAACCTAAAATAGGATTGCTTCCCATGGGGTGTATTCGGGGTGACAACATAAGTTCATTTCAGAAAGTATCAATCTATAGTCAGTGGATCATTTCTTTGAAATCCCAAGAACATAATTGAAATAATGACCAATAATAGTTAATAACAATCATCAGCTACAGAATTACGGTTGGCAAAATTGGGCTCAAAATCAGCTTCTCTATACGAATTCATACAAACATATTTTATGAACATATTTTATGCAATTTTCAATAAGTAGATTTTTTTTTATTAATTGAGCCATAAGCCATCCTACAAACTATAATGGAGAAAGAGTAAATAATTTCTCAAAGACACTGTAATATATTCGAAGGCAAGGAAGTATCTGTGAAAAGTGTTGAACGTTATAAAAAAATAAGAAGGGCTTGCGGCTTGGCGGTCTTGATGGCAGTCGTTTCTGATTCGTATATTGAATTCCTAAAAAGAAACGGGACATACCAACTGTTTAAGAGTAAATTTATAGATTGTTTCAAACACATAAGGTTTGCGGTTATTTTTCGAACGTTCTTATTTCTTGTGAAAATGAAACCTACGAGTTACCATACAGGGTGCGGCAGGAAAAAATGCGAAAAGTTCAAGGCACTATTACACGCTAAATATGGGATATATATGACTATTTTTTCATAACAGTGTATCAGTCAATGTCTATATTCTAGCACTGCAAAATAAAAATGAACATATTTGATGTTTAACATGTTATAATGTAATCATAATAAGCAGGTATCAATAAACTGCGCGCTCAATGGTCATTGAACAAATTGACTATAACAGTAAAAAAAAAATTAGCTTAAATTCGATGTACAGCCAGATCACACTGATCCAGAGCCATGTAGTTTCACATACTAGATGAAATAAGTACATATATTTGATGATATTGTAAAGAAAATTAAAAATTTTGTTTTATCAGATACGAAATTTAGCGACCTGTGTACTTTTCTGCGATTTGAAAATTCTGATTGCCTTCAGCTTCAGGTGCCGCCCTGAAAAGGTTAGTGACCAAAACGGGAAAATTTTTAATCAACTTTTCAGAAAACTAGCCTATTAGAGATCATGGTACGTTGAAACGTAGATTGGTTAACGCCAAATGGACGAAAATGGGGTTTGAAGTTGAAAAACACTTTCGCATTTTTTCCTGCCGCATACTGTATTCCATATGATATGAATTTACAAGAGCAAACAAATTTGAATATCTGAGAGCCATGCATAACGTTGAAACTATGAGAATGCGTCTTTAATTGAAGAATGGTTAACCCTTGAGTGATCGCGCTGTTGTATGTTGTACAACACGTTGGAAAAAATCTTGCTTTTTGTACTTAGCATTAGCGTGGTACCAACGGCGTCATGGTCGCGATTTTTTCCGCAGTCAAGTTCGCAGATTGTGAACAATCCTCGGTACCCACTTTTGTAATTTATGTTTAGTCCTTTACTGTCAGAGCTGTCAGATTGGTGTAACACGCTAAATATAATTTACACAAAATGCAATTTACACGAAAAAAAATACACTGTAATGAATATTATTGGGTACCGAACTGGACACACAAAATTTGATGGTGTTCTTTGGTGCATCGAGGTCTTGAAATTAGTCTATAGTGGTACTGATGCTGGTGGTGGTGGGGGCCAACCGCGTGAGTGCCGGAAGGTAAAGAGTGAGAAATTAATCATACTAATCATACATGAATCCCGTTGGTTTGCATGAAGTTCAAACCAACGGGGGGAAACGGTGAATTCATAATCATACAGTGTTGGACAAAACAATAAGACCACCGGTCCTATTTCATACAAAATGGCCAAGTTTGACGATATGATACTCGGTTTCTAGTAAACCGATTTGGCTGAAATTTTGACAGCTGACATGAAATTACGGGAATTTTTATTTGTATTAAAATAATTCAGGTCTGTTAATTAAATAAAAATGTCCTCAAGTTTAAATGGCATCCTTAATTTTAGTATTTGTTTATCAATCATCAAGTATCAGATACTCACATATATCCTTTGGTAATGGCAATCTGCAAGTGGTCCTATTATTTTGTCGTTTCGTATATCCATAACTTTTGATGTAGTGAACAGAATTCAATCAATTTAATACAAATCAAAATTCACGTAATTCCATGACGACTGCCAAAATTTCAGCCAAATCGGTTCACTAGAAACCGAGTATCACTTCGTCAAACTTGACAATTTTGTATGAAAAACGGGTGGTGGTCTTATTATTTTGTCCGACACTGTATGTTCATAGCCGTCGCTATGAGCTCTGAGTTACACACCAAACGCTTTCAGCAATATTTTGCTGAATTTTGCTGATCTGAAGGGTCCAGCAAAATTTTTTGCAGAACTTTCTGAAAAGTTTGCTGAATTTCAGCAAAACGTTACTGGTGATCAGCAGAGTTTACTGAACAAATCAGCAAAATTCATCGACATTTTGCTGAAACCCTCAATCGATTTTTAGTGTGTATGAAACCAGCGACCTGTGCCGCATCATCTACAGAATAATGCCATATACAGTCTATCACCTTTCGCCTGGTATGCACAAATGTGAACCCTCTATCAGAGAACCATATCGCAAAAACACTCTGGCATCTCAGCATGAACTTGTGCAGACGCAGTGGTATAGGGTAAAGTGGGGTAAAATGCCATTTTTCAAACTTTCATCGTTTCCAATGATAAATAACCTCATTTACTAGGCTTTCAAAGTGTTAACAGCAACTAGACAATGTTTGATCGATACTTCAGCAAAAATATTCACTAAACTAATGCATTTCTGACTCCCTTTTCCCCTTTGTTCCACTTTTATCGTATGGTCAATACATGGAGTGTCACCCCCCTCCCCGCTAAACGATGATCGTCATATTTGAATGACCCCTAACATGAAAAACGTAGACATCAACAATCCCATTCTGCTTGGACACACTTGGCTGGTAATAAAATCACCAGAAAACCTTAATTGCAAGCATGAAAAACCGGAAGTTGCCAGTTTTCATTGGGAAATCGAAAGATTTTTTTATGGGTATGGCGGCCTAGCTTCTATACGTTATGTGTACTGCCATGAATCGCATATCTGTCCCATTTGCATAGGAAATCCAGCAAAGATGGGACTGATATGCGATTCACGGCAGTGTAAACGTATCTTGACACCATTCACCTATAGTATTGGTCAAATCACATTGAGGATTGATTTTATGAGTTGGGCCATTGGAAGATGGGACAATCTTGGCATTTTGGGCTTTGTTCCCCTGTACAGTCTGCCGTGGGGCAAACGATAGCAATCATTACTTCCTTCCCCTTCCCCACATTGACCTGCCATTCTCACCTGCAAATTGAGAATTACCAACACTTACACAATGAAGGTGCCTGTTAGTCCCGTGCAGTTCCCGTTACTGACGATACTGTAGTAACAACCAAGCTCAAGCTGAAATAATTCCACTAGGTGTACCGTAAAACGGGGTAACTTTGATAGTTTTTCAGCAAATTTCCCTTAATACTTTTCCATGTTATAGTATTTTTCTATGTTTTATATTTTTAAAACAAGCATTGGGGTCTCAGTTATCAATTGCAATTTTCATTTGAGCGAGAATCACATTTTCATTTTGGGGTAACTCTGATAGCGCCCTGAAAACCACATCAAATCCCATAAGTGTATTATAGATTGCATTCTTGGGAGTACCAATATGATTGAAGAAACCCTCTAGAACATATCAAATTGAATTTCATAACAAAACATATTTTTTTTTACAAAATTCTACGTATTAAAGTGAGTTTGTGGAGTATACTGAGTGAAAAACTTATTTAATTTAGCTATCAAAATGTATTATCTGTGTAAAAATATATATTTTTACAGTGCATCAATATATAATTATATGCCACACATTGTGATTTCTCGTTATTTGAATTGTTTTCGAATTTTTATAAACAAATTTAGAAAACAAATGTTAATTCTACATGAAATTTCTAGAACCTTGTATACTTTTAGGCGTTGAGTGGTGTATTTCTGTCCCAACTTACAAAATTGATTCCAATTCTTGGGAACACGCTTTGTTAAGAGATTCAATGCCAGATTTATTTAATCTACTATGATTAGGGACAATGGAAATTCGCGATTTCGCGGAAGCCGCGAAATCCGCGAAATTGGGTATTGGGCAAAATTTAGAAAATAACCTCAAAATAACACCAACTTTAAATTTTAAAACATTAATTTGCTGATAGCTTTTAACAGTGTAAAGTAATTTACAATTCTGAATCCGGCATAATGAAAGTGAAATGCATTTAACATCTGCTTCTTTTCTGACTTTTCATCAAATTTGTTATTTTTTCTGTGAATTTATGATGACGCTTCACTAAATTCAAGTGAATTATTCATTTCGCATGCAAAATTGGTGTTTTCTTCTACAAAACGTCCAAAAATGTGTAGCCGCGAAATCACCGCGAAATTCACAATGTTGGCCCGCGAAATTTTAGAAATTTCGCCGCGAATTTCCATTGTCCCTACAACGTACCGAAAATAAGTGATGATTAGTTTAAAATAAAAAATAGTCAAACATTGTTCTAGAGCACATTGTTTGAAGGTGTTGTCTAATGACAACACAAAAATATTCACAATTTTTATTTTTGTCCAAAAAGTTTTATATAAGCTTGGTTGTAATGAAAAACATTGACTTGTTTTTTTAACTGGTTCAAGGAATCAGACCTATAAGATAAAATAAACAATGTCTGTCGCACTAACAAAGCTACCCGTATTATCAAAGTTACTCCGTTTTACGGTATTTACGGTACTACCCGAGCAGAAGATTATATTTACCTTACAAATACCGCGGAAAGAGCAACCTGTGCTCTAATACCTCAAGTTGGTATTGCTATATTATTCTACGCAATGTTATGAGATCACCACAATAACAATTGGAGGTATTTGAGCAAAGTTGAGTATTGATGTGATATTGTTGATTTAGCTGGGAAAATAACTGAAGACCAAGATTTGTTATTACATCATGGAGCTATAGAAAAATGTTGAATTTAATAGCAAGAAATGTTATTACTTTGTTATTTCATAACTTTTGGATAACAAATAGAGCTTGCTGACGTTTATTCACCTTTCTCTTTCAAACATGGAGGCGGAATAGGATTTGTTGCCATCAGGAAAGATTTCCCGATGAAAACAAATCCTATCCCGCCTGCAAGCTTGAAAGAGAGAGGTGAATAAAATTCAGCAAGCTCTATAGAGCACTTGAATTTTATGGCATGCATTCATTATTGAAATCACAAGACTTGTTATTTTTCAGGTGTTATTTATACAAAAATATGGTATTCATTTTTGTTATTTTGCCTTTTATGTCCACTTAATGAAGGGCATATTTAGGTATAATGTTATTTCTTTACTGCTCGGATATGATTTTGATCAATGGAGTGAAATTATAGTCACATATTTCTGTATTAAATTCAATATTTTCTCAAACTGAGCTTAAGGTGAACTTCAGAGACACTTTTTTTTATGAAGGTACGTGTATTTGATCGTTTACTAATTCTACACTCGACTTTAAAATATTATATCGATAGATAATGAGTTTGTGAGCTGAATTAGCCAAAAAACCAAAATTGGTGGAAAATTGACGGAGATATGATCATTTCAGTTTCATTGGTACCCGGGTACCCTGCCGGCATTCGACGGGTGTTTTTTTTTTGCTGGCCACACTACGGTTAAATATAGAAATATAGACATTAAATGGTACTTTGTAGAAGTAGTCACATATTTAGTTTGAAAATCGCATACTGTACAGTGTAGATACTCAGGGTTTTCTCAGGATTTATAAAATACTAGCTGTCCCGGCAAACTTTGTCTTGCCAAGCTGGTGGTTTGACAACTGTTGAGGTCATTGCAGCAACGCAGTTTAGATTGATTTCGTTTCGATCACGCTGAATTTCTTCCCAACTCATGAAAAATAAATATTTTTACAACTTTCATGCTTTTTTAAATTATTCCCCGCTGTCCCGGCAAACGTCGTAATGCCTGCCTACTGTGTTTTTTGACATTCAGCTTTGTAGAAAAATGCCCCGAAAAATGGATTTTCAAACATTCTCGTTTTCGGTGCGTTCCCGGTCGATATTCCCAATTATTTTTTCGTACGAACACGTCGGAGCACTGCACGAATGAAACACTGAAAGAATGGTGTAGGTCCATTGATCCACTCCCGAGCCTATTCGTGACATACAAACATTATTCCATTTTTATTTATATAGATAGATTAAACATGAATAATTTAAGATTCAGAAAGTTTGTAAAAGATTCATGTTGAAAAACGTGGTCGTACTTGTTTTAAAGTGTTTGACTTTAGCCAACCCAGTGACAGGCATTGTTGTCAACATCTCTTTTGCTATAACGGCCTCAATATATGTTGGTCATACGAAAATGGGCCCCATATACAGGGGATGGCCAAAATGTTTGGAATAGGCAACTTTTTTTCTCTCACAAAAAAGTTCAACATGCTGTAACTTTTCAAAGAGTGCATCAAAAATTGTCAAATTTTGACTGCTTTCAGCCTATTACATATGCATCATTGGTACAAATTTGAGCTGGATTGGTTAATCTTTCGCGAAGCTAGAACCGTTCTCGTAAAACACTATTTTTTAGACAACTAATTTTTGGATTGTCATATCTTGGATACCAGTAAACCGAATTAAATGAAATTTTGAGCGATTTTCAACAATATATTAATGCTTGAAAATTCTTCAAGACAAGGTACTTTTCAGCCGGGGCCCGTGGCGCAATTGGTCACACCTTTGCTTCATAAGCAGATGGTCATGGGTTCGATCCCAGCTCCGGCACTTTCGTCAGTTGCTCTTTCGCCCTGAGAGTAGCTGACACTGACCCTCTTCTGAGCATATGCTCTAACTCTAACGGACCCGGAAACTTGGATATCGGCAAACGGACACATAATGGACCACCAATCGGGCTGAAAAAGGAACAACCACACATCAACATCCTCGTGCTCATCATTCTACCATGATAGGGTAGAAAGTGAAAGCAGCGCTGCAGCGCAACGGCATCCAGTTCGATATAGTACAATTAGAATAGAATGCATTTAGGCGCTGTACAAAGTGTAAGCTTCCAATTGGAATCGCTCACGCAGTGCCCTAGTGGACAAAAGAGCTATAAATTAGGTTAAGTGATTAAAGAATAAAAAATAAAAAATAGGTACTTTTCAAGCGTTGTAAAAAGTGTCAAAGTGCTGTGAAAGTGTCAAATCACCATAACTTTTTTAAACGTTTGAAAAGTACCTATGTTTTGAAGACTTTTCAAGCATTAATATATTGTTGTTAATCGCTAAAAATTTCATTCAATTCGGTTCACTGGTCTCCGAGATATGACAATTCAAACATAAGTTGTCTAAAAATAGTGTTTTACGAGAACGGTTCTAGCTTCGCGAAAGATTACACAATCGAGCTCAAATTTGTACCAATGATGCATATTGCATATACAGGGTGTTAGGTTCCTGTGTGCAAACTTTTTAAATGGCGATAGAGGACCATAAATGGTGAAAAATATTATTCTACGCGTATGGTCAAATCTCAACCGTTACGTAGTTATTGAATTTCCCATGTTTTTGACTCTTATTGCCTTAACTGGCTATAACTTGAAAATGGTCAAACTTATCGCAGTTTTTTGGCCCTTATTCGAAAGATTATTGAATTTTCTATCAAATGACATCGTTGAACCGATTGGTTTAGTTAAATAGCTAAGTTTTCTAGATCAAGTAGCTCAAAAGTAGTGTGTTTTAATTTATTTTTGTCAATTATCTTTGAAAAATGTGTAATAATTCAAAATTCTTTCTTAGACAAAGCTGTGGCCTCTACACAGTGGCTGTTCCACTCTACAATTCGTTCTTTGACATCAAACTTCTATCTCTTATCGTTTTCTTGCAATTTCGATTTAAACATCGCTTTTCAAATCATAAATTTGCAACTGTCATGGTAAGCACTTTTTTGCGCACTGTGCCGCACATTTAACACATTTAAAAGTTGTGCAGGGGTTACAACTTTGCCAAAGACAGAATTTTAATTTATTACGTATGTTTCAAAGATGATTGACATAAACAAATTAAAACACACTATTTTTAGCTATTTTTCTCTAGAAAATTTAGTTATTTAACTAAACCAATCGGTTCAACGATGTCATTTGATAGAAAATTCAATAATCTTTCGAATATGGGCCAAAAAACTGCGATATTTAAGTTTGACCATTTTCAAGTTATAGCCAGTTAAGGCCATAAGAGTCAAAACATGGGAAATTCAATAACTACGTAACGGTTGAGATTTGACCATATGTGTAGAATAATTTTTTTCACCATTTATGGTCCTCTATCACCCTTTAAAAAGTTTGCACTCATGAACCTAACACCCTGTATAATAGGTTGACAAACAGTCAAAATTGGAAAGTTTTTGATGCACTCTATGAAAAGTTACAGCATGTTGAATTTTTATGTAAGAGAAAAAAAAGTCGCCTATCCCAAACATTTTGGCCACCCTCTGTATCTCTACTGTCACTCAATGCTATTGATACATAGAGGCGTGTCATTGGCGTGAGTTGAATCATATCGTTAAGGTGAATATAGAACGAAGCCACACCTCAAATTTTCAACAGCACAAATCTGAAGAACCGAAAGTTGGATTGCGCTGAAAAGTTGATCGATTGGTCCCCTGCTGCTGGTGACCAATCGATCAACTTTTCAGGGCAAACTGACATTATATATATGAAAACTAGACGTCTGAAACTGTCTATTTTTGCCATGATATTTTAGTAAATAGGATACCTTAGGCCTATGGCCTTAGGCTGCGTAAAACGTGGCTTTAGAGGCGCCAATATGACAATAATTCATATAAAATTGACTCAAAGTGAACTTAACTCCGACCGACACTGTACATCCGTACATGTTTCGTATCACTTCTTCGGAGTACTTCACAACATTTAGCGGAATTTAATTTCGTCATGTTTGAAAAGTGATATTTCGCCGTCTTCGTCGTCGCCCCCAAGAAAGAAGTGATGATCGTGAAACAAAGTTTACAAGCTGGTGCGAGAAGAGCATCCATATGTGATTGACGTTAAAGTGCGTGATGGAAGTAGACACCGGTGTCTGTTGGTAGTATCTACACATGATGATGATGGCTTGGAACGACGACGCGCGAGAAACGGAAGCTTTTCCCCGAGAGTGTGTGACTGGCAAGGAAATGGTCCTGATGTGATTACCGGTCTCTATAGCTTCGGCGAAACTTCGATGCTCTTGATATACATCACTTAGCATGCTTATGTGGCGTCGTCGGTCGATGCCGGATATTCGAGCCATTATAGGTTTTTCAGCTTGTTTCACGGCATTCTTTATTTAGGGAAGAGTTGTTGTTTTTCAGTAGGGCCTTTTTGGCTGTACAAATGGGGTGTGATGGAAAATTGGTTGCCAATAATCGCACCGCAAATGCAGGAGGTTTGATTGCGTTTACATTTTTGGCGAGGACCCATCTAGAACCTTTATAGTGGATTATAACGAAGACCACTTTATCATAAAGTTGACAAAGTGATCTTTGATTAGGTATAACATAATTTTAAAATCTGTAATTAGGCCATTTTTCATTAGTTGAGTAATTATTTTGTTTTCAATATTGAGCTCAATTTTTATTTTGCAATAGTAAATATTTTCTTTTAATTATTTTCATCGCTGTTGTCGTAGGGTAGGGTGAAGGGTTGGAAAGCTGTAGTTCTTTGAGCAGACTCAAAAACTGTCGTTTGATGGATAACTTACTTTCAGTCCTGGGCACCCACGGTGGTGCAGAGGGCCGAATTGAAAGATCTCCATCCTGGGCGATTGCCAGCCATCGCCTTGACCTGTGGCCAGGTCAAATTTCTGTCGACTTACTTGATTTTGTTGTTGAGGCTGCGCCGCCATGAGCCTCTGGGTCTGTCTCTGCTGCGATGTCCTGCTGGGTTCCAATCTAACGCTTGCTTGCAGATTTCGTTTCCGCCCCTGCGTAGAATGTGGCCGACCCACCACCATTCTCGCTCCCGAATTTCAGTCGCTGTCGGCTTTTGATGACATCGACGATGGAGCTCCACGTTGAAGGTCGAATTGTCAGAGGCCACCATACACGAATTATTTACCGCAGGCATCTATTGATGAAGACCTGCAGCTGTTGAGTGTTCTCCACTGATACACACCAGGTTTCACTGGCGTATAGCAGCACAGATTTCACGTTCGAGTTGAAAATTCGGTTTTTGGTGCGTCGACTAATCCGGTTGTTTTCCCATACATTTCTTAAACTCGCAAAAGCAGCCTTCGCCTTCTTGATCCGCCATGTGGCTACCAAGATATTGGAAGCTTTCAACATTCTCCACTGATTGCCCAGCTACCGTAAAGCTGGAAGGGTTGACCGTGTTTACATCCAACGATTTGGCCTTGTTGACGTTGATGGTAAGACCTGCCGCTGAGGAGCGATTAGCAAGATAATCGAGCGCCGTTGAGCTAGGAGAACTTCAGTCAGTTCGAGGCCATTTAGATGCTCAATGGTAATGGGAACAGTAGCGGTGATAGTATACATCCATGCCTCACTCCAGCAACGACCCGGATGGGATCGGACAAAACACCGTTGTGAAGTACTCTGCACGAAAATGCCCTGTACTCTGCTTCAATGAGGCCGATGATTTTCTCAGGGAGATTCTTGCGCCTGAGGGCTTCCCACATGTTTCCGTGATTGAGACGGTCGAAAGCTTTTTCGTTATCAATGAACACCAGGACTCTTGGAATTCATTGATTTGCTCCAGGATGATACGGAGTGTGACAATATGGTCCACACAGGATCATCCGGCTTGGAATCCTCCTCGCTGCCGTCGAAGAGCTGTGTCTATCTTCTCCTGTATCCGGTTAAGGATCACTTTGCAGAGGACTTTGAGAACGATACACAGTAACATGATGCCCCGCCAATTATCGCATACAGACAGGTCACCCTTTTTGGGTAGGTACCTTTACTAAGACGCCTTGTATCCAGTCGGCCGGAAATGTCGCTGTTTCCCATATACTGCAGAATAATTGATGCAGTAGTTGTGCGGATACTACGGAGTCAGCTTTGAGCATCTCAGCTGATATGCGATCGACCCCTGGGGCCCTGCTCGATTTCATGCTGCGGATGGCTGTTACTACCTCCTGCACTAATGGAGTTTCGGTGTTGACACCAATAATGCGTCGAACCCTTGGCGGATTATGCTGAGGTGTTGATGGCGTGGCCGACTCTTGTAAATGGTTTCCTAAGTGCTCGAACCAGCGTTTCAACTGGTCAGCCGGGTCGGTCAGTAACTTTCCAGACGTGCCTTTCACGGGCATCGTAGCACTCATCTTAGTTCCACTAAGACGACGTGAAACATCGTAGAGAAGACGAATGTCACCGGTGTTAGCGGCTTTCCCGCCTTCGTCTGCAAGGAAGTCCGCCCACGCTTTTTTGTCCCGTCTACATGAACGTTTCATTTCCTTCTTGAAAGTCGAATAACGCTGACGGGCTACGGCTTTGGCTCCTCGTGTTTTCGCTCGTTCTATCGCGGCTTTGGCGTTCCTTCGCTCCTCTATATTCCTCCAGGTATCATCTGAGATCCATCGCTTTCTCCAGGTGCGTAGCTCACCCAAATTATTCTCAGTGACGATGAAGGCGTTCTTGATAGCGCTCTATTGATCTTTTACGCTTAGACCTGCTGGAATATCCGCAGCACGGTTCTCTAACTCCTCGACGAAGGACCTTTTCACCGCGGTGTCTTCCAGTCGGCATGTGTTGAATCAGCGCCCGATTTTCTCCTCCTGTCGCTGGATCCTAGCAATGCGCAGTCGGATCTTGCCAAGATGATGGAAACTCATCATGTCACTTTGTGCACTGGTCGATTAGGAAAGAGCGATCCCCCAATCACCATGTTATTGTTGCCTCAAAACTTTGCAAACAGCTCTCCGTTTTCGCTCATTTCTCCGAGACCATGGCATCCCATGACGTCCCATGAAAGTTTCGAACCCGTGTTCTGAATCTGGCTACAATTATCCTCTCGTTAATAGGTTCCCAAAAATATATCTATCTATATATATAAAAATGAATTTGAAGTCCCTTTGAGGCAACAAAAGTCACGAACAGCTGAACCGATCAAGATGACTTTTGCATGGTTAGATTCGTATTCATGGTGGCTGTGTTTATATGTAAAAAAAGTTAGGAAAATGGACTAAAAATGTAGGAAAATAGTGCAAATACTGATTTTTTATGAGCCGGGAGGAAATGCAGCGTGATTGGAACGAAATCAATCTAGAGTGCGTTGCTACGATGACCACAACAGTTGTCAAACCACCTCAGCTTGGCAAGACAAAGTTTGCCGGGACAGCTAGTTCTTTATATAAGGGGCATTTATAATCATATCACAGAGAAAATCTGTCTACTAAGTCAGAAGAATCATGGCATTTAAAAAAGCTGCGCAGAGTGACATTTTCATTTCATTTTTAAGCTCCAAAATGTACTAAAATTCAAATGAAATGTTAAAATTGTTTGACGAATACATTTTCAGATTTCAAATTATGTGTATTTGTTTGTATTTTTGGTTTACGTGTGGGATAGGCCGAAGGAGGGGATTATACCCTAACTGAACATATTTTTAAATTTTTAAAATTAGTTTTATTTTTAAATATTGTTGCTGTTTGTTTTGTTCTTGAATGTGTGGACATTGTGCTTTCAGAGATTGAACATTTGCACGATTGTCGCGAAATCCTTGCAAGGCACAATATCCATATCGATTCAGTAAGTTTCATTATATATAAAAAAAAACATCATAAACATAGAGAGTCAAGTTTGAAGGCCTTAGTTTAGAACTTTGAACATAAGATCTACATCGTCAGTGAAGTTTCTGAAATGAAAGAAAACCCATTCATAATATCCAGATAACTTTCGTGAAACTCGCACGCAGCACCTTTTTTAACATATTGGATATTTCACGTTCTATATCCAATAAAGTCAAGAATAGAACACTAACTCGAACAAAGATGGGAAGTTTTGTAGGAAAACAGCAAACATCGTGGATTTAATCACAACCCCTCGATCCGGCTATGTATGTAGGTATCTGTTTAACGACGGGTGCGCTCTACGTGGGGTGCCGCGCTAATGCTGTGGGAAGATTTCTGGTTTGCAGTTGTTTTACTGTTTTCTTTCTTACTAACTGGTGGATACATGACCACTGTTTGTGCTGGGCTAGATAAATATTTATTAAAAATGAGGAAAAATAACTTCTTCGCGCAATGTTTCGATTGCAAAGCGAAGAGGTATAAGATTGAACCACCACACCACACGCTCGATACTCAACCGGAAAATAAATCAATCAGTATCGCAGTGATTTATTATTATGTGATACAAACTTTTTGGTTCTTTTTCTATTTCTGGGGGTATGGGCTGGGCATTAGCGGGTTGGGGATGAATCCTTGAAAGGAAAGATTCTACCGCAGACACAGACGGTGGTTATAATCTACGAGCAGCAAGCATTTGCAATCCAAGCAAAACGAAATGCGTGTAGACCGTGAATTAACAAGCTCAATAAATTCAGCGCATAATTGAGCGTGAGAAGCTTCGGTGATATTAAGCTGGGTCTGGGTCTGGTTAAATCCGCAAAATGAACTTCAGTAAGATGATAGTGTAATCTGGAGTATATGCTCTATGAAATGTATCTTTTTGAAGTCGAATTGATTCACTAACCTCGCTAACTTCGTACACGGTTGTAATTATTTTATGGGGGATCAGTTTTTGTACCTTTCAATTCCGCCCTCTAATACCGATTTATCCTTTAACAGATACGCGTAATTTCGACTACTTGCACTCTTCCTCAGTGTCAAGGGGCTGTTCATAAACCACGTGGCAGAGGGAGGGGTCTGTTCTGGCCAAATTGTTTTATGAACAAAAATCTACTAAGGAGGGGGGTTCTGAGATGACCACAATTTGGTCTACGTGCCTAGAGGGTTTGAAAAGTCGGTATTAGATGTATGTTATACTCGAATCCATCGCCGGTCATACATATATGACTCAAATGGAGAAGATAAAATTAGAAAAAAATGCCAAGTCCTAATTCCTGAATCAGTTGGACTTAAAAAAGCTACATTCAAAATTTGAGCGAAATCGTCTAAGTTTAAGGGGGCGTTCAACAACCTTGTAGCTTGGGAAAACTGGGTCAAATGTATGTATGCAGTAAAATTAGATTTTCGATATTTGGCGCTAGGTGGCGCTGCAAGCTTTCAATTGTTAAAACTTTTGGTATTCTTGTTGGGTACTATACGCCAACAAATTTTGTCAAATACCGCAAAGTGATTAGACGCCATTTAAAAATGTTTAACATTAGGTTTCCCAATACACGTAAAGGAAAATTTTTAACAATGAAATACAACCATTCCATGAAAAAAAAAATATACTCTAAAATGGAAGTGCTCCGATATTGCTCAAATTCGGTAGGAATGATCTTTACCAAAAATATTTTTTTAAACATCACATTTAAGACAAGACATAATCAACAAAAGTACTCCACAATACTCGGTTTGTGGCTGCCGCTCTCCATCCTCGGTCGCGCCCAATGTTCGCCAGGTCACGCTCCACCTGGTCCGCCCATCGTGCTCTCTGCGCTCCACGCCTTCTTGTACCAACCATATCAGTTGCAAACTCCAGCTTTGCAGGGTTGTTGTCCGGCATTCTTGCAACATGCCCTGCCCACCGTATCCGTCCAGCTTTAGCCACCTTCTGAATGCTGGGTTCGCCGTAAAGTGCAATGAGCTCGTGGTTCATCCTTCTCCGCCACACACCGTTCTCCTGCACGCTGCCGAAGATCGTCCTTAGCACGCGTCGCTCGAAAACTCCGAGTGCTTGCAGGTCCTCCTCGAGCATGGTCCATGTCTCGTGCCCGTTGCTTTAATCAGTCTAGTCAGCTTCCCAGGAAAGCCGTTTTCGTCCATGATTCTTCATAGCTCTGCGCGGTCTATACTGTCGTATGCCGCTTTGAAGTCGATGAACAGGTGATGCGTTGGGACCTGATATTCACGGCATTTCTGGAGGATTTGCCGTATGGTAAAGATCTGGTCCGTTGTCGACCGGCCGTCGATGAAGCCGGCTTGATAACTTCCCACGAACTCATTCGTTTTAGGTGACAGACGACAAAAGATGATCTGGGATAGCACTTTGTAGGCAGCATTCAAAATAGTGATCGCCCTGAAGTTCTCACATTCCAAATAGTCGCCTTTCTTGTGAATGGGGCAGATTACCCCTTCCTTCCACTCCTCCGGTAGCTGTTCGGTTTCCCAGATCCTGACTATCAGCCGATGCAGACAGGTGGCCAACTTTTCTGGGCCCATCGTGATGAGTCCAGTTGCTTTGTTGGATTTGAGCTGGTGAATGGCATCCTTAACTTCCCTCAGCGTGGGAGTTGGTTCATTTCCGTCCTCCGCTGCACTGGCGTCGTCGTTTCCTCCGTTGCCGTGGGCTCCCGTGCCTACGTTCTCCACGCCGTTCAGGTGTTGATCGAAGTGCTGCTTTCACCTTTCAATCACCTCACGTCCGTCCGTCAAGATGCCTCCGTCTTTATCCCTGCACATTTCGGCACATTTATCATTGCACATAGTCCCTCTAGAGGGACCTCATCGAACTCACCCTCGTCTGGCAACGCGGCTTCGAGATTTTGCGTGTATGCTGAGGCGACATCCGGTTGTTTCAGTCGCTCTAGGTTGTACCGTGGCGGTCGCCGGTACCGTACATTGTTGATGACGGTGAGTGTTGGGCGCAGTTTGACCATCACCAGATAGTGGTCGGAGTTGATGTTGGCGCCACGATAGGTCCTGACGTCGATAATGTCGGAGAACTGCCGTCCGTCAATCAGAACGTGGTCGATTTGAGATTCCGTCTGCTGTGGTGATCTCCAGGTGTAACGATAAGGGAGGCTGTGTTGGAAAAAGGTGCTACGTATGGCCATATTTTTGAAGGCGGCGAAATCAATGAGTCGTAGGCCGTTTTCGTTCGTTTGCTGGTGGGCGCTGAACTTACCAATCGTCGGTCTGAATTCCTCCTCCTGGCCTACCTGAGCGTTTAAATCTCCTATAATGATCTTGACGTCGTGGCTTGGGCAGCGATCGTACTCGCGTTTGAGCTGCACGTAAAATGCGTCCTTGTCATCATCAGTACTTCCGGAGTGTGGGCTGTGCACGTTTATTATGCTGAAGTTGAAGAATCGGCCCTTGATCCTCAACCTGCACATTCTTTCGTCGATCGGCGACTAACCTATCACGCGCCTCTGCATATCACCAATCACGATGAAAGCTGTTCCCAGCTCGCGTCTGTTGCCGCAGCTCTGGTAGATGGTATGATTACCTCTAAACGTTCGCATCATGGATCCTGTCCAACACACCTCCTGCAGCGCTACGATGCCGAACCCGCGGTCCTTCAGTAGATCGGCGAGTATGCGGGTGCTCTCACTTAAGTTGAGAGATCTGCAGTTCCACGTACCGAGTTTCCAATCGCAAGTCCTTTTTGTTCGCTGGGGTCGTTGCCGTTGGTCTCGGTTCGTATTATTCTGTTGCTGATTTTCCGTTACAATGGTTTTTTTTTACGGCTGGCTCGTAGGGCCTGACACCAAACCCCTACTTTCCGGAGGACCATAGTGCACAGTTGAGCTAAGAGTCCTTCCCTGGCACTCGGACGTAGATCAGCCGCCCCTAACATGGGGATCAGACGCTGTTGTGAGCCGCTCCTCCTGGAGAACAGACGCTCAGGTTTGCCGAAGCAAACCCCCCTTCCCTGTCAGCCTACGACCAAAGCTCCCACCGGGGTTGGTTACCCGATCTTCCCTAATGTTGCTCATAGTTTCCGGCCGGTACCGCGAGGAGGTAGGGATAGGAGTTGCTGGGCAGAGGCTAGTGGACCACAATGGGATCTGAATTGCGCATCATACCCAGCCTTTACCGTGCCACCAAAAATAATTAAACCCCTTAATTTTTTGTTTCGAGCTCAGGGTAGCCATTTAAAAAATAAGGTGGGCAAAAACACGACATTTCCCAAATCGTCAAATCGAACTAATAGACCGATTTGTATTTTTTTTTCTCAAATGAAAAGATTATTAGTTCTAGAAAAAAAAAATAAATATCGCGAAAAAAAAAAGTAAACTTTAATGGTCGAAATATCAGTTTTTTTTTATAATTTTCACAATGTTGGACCACAACGACTATATTTTTTAATTTTTTAAATGAAAGTTTAACTTTTTTACATATCATATAAAAAATTGGAAATGTTCTTGAAGCCGTTTTTGAGCAGCCTTTTTTATTTTAATTTTAAGTTTTGTACTAATATATACACTTCCGATCAAAAGTTTGGGGTCACTCCCTTTAAAAACATGTCATTTTTTCAGGCCCATATTTCCGCCAATTTGCGTCCGATTTCAAAACCCTAGGTCTCATTTAAAAGATAATAAGTCAAAGTAACTTTGAACATGATTTATGTGAAACTTTTTCAAAAATATTTGTATGTAAACTTAACCCAGAGTTGCCGAATTTTCTAAAAAATGAATATAAACTTACGGCAGTGTCGCTGGAAGTTAGGTCGACCAAATTTTATGATGAGAGCGGTAATCTAACCTATTTTCTATTAGCTTTCAACTGCTTGCTGCAGAACCAGGCTAAAACATTTAAGAAAAAAGATATTAAGTAAGTTAACTCTTGATGTCATCGACCATATAGCCGAGGCGGTAAACGCACGGGTATTCAGCATGACCATGCTGAGGGGGAGGGGTTCGATTCCCGGTCGGTCCAGGATCTTTTCGTAAAGGAAATCTCTTTGACTTCCTTGGGCATAGAGTATCTTCGTGTCTGCCACACGATATACGCATGCAAAATGGTCATTGGCAGAGGAAGCTCTCAGTTAATAACTGTGGAAGTGCTCATAGAACACTAAGCTGAGAAGCAGGCTTTGTCCCAATGAGGACGTTACGCCAAGAAGAGAGAGAGAGAGAGGGTTAAGTTTACATACAAATATTTTTGTAAAAATTTCACAAAAATCACGTTCAAAGTTACTTTGACTTATTATCTTTTCAACTCACTTGAAGTGCAAATTTTCGGTAATACCAATCCGTGTGGTCAAATTATGAAATTCAAATAATTCAACGTACATATGTACAGATGGGTGAATTATTGGTCAAATTGGGAAAAAATCCACAGCTCAGGTGAGATTTGAACTCACGACCCTTATTCGCTAGACAAGTGCTTTACCAACTAAGCTACCGAGCCAATTAATGACCCGGCAACTTAGTTGTCATAAGGTTCAATTCTAATCTAATCTATTCTAATTCTATTATCTTTTGAAAGAGACGTTGGGTTTTGAAATCAGACACAAATTGGCGGGGATATGGGCCTGAAAAAATACATGTTTTTGAGGGGGTGACCCCAAACTTTTGATCGGGAGTGTATATGGAATGACCATGCGTCTCCATCACTTAAGAGTAGCTGTATATTTCATTTAATATTTATGCATTTTTACTGATATACTTTCATGGGCTATTGGGTAATTCCAGTTAGTAAAAAAATACCAGCGAATTCACTTGCTGAAAAGTGGTAATCCTTCATGAATTTCTCCAGAAGTTCCTTCTGAATAAGTCTATAAATTCCTTCTGATTTTCCAACGGAAGTTTCTTCTCAGATTTGTTTTGCTCAGATTTCTCCTAGACTTCTTTCTTAGATTCATTCAGGAGCTCCTTCTGGAATTGCTCCTCAGGAGTTCCTACTGAAATTACTCCAACAGTTTCTTTTTGTGTCCTCCAGGAATTAATCCGGGAATCCTTAAGAAGTTTCTTTACGAATGCGTCAAGGAGTTCGTCTTAGAATTTTCTTTTTTGAGAATTCCTCTAGCCGTTCCTTCTGATAATTCTTGAAAAGTTTCATCTGTGATTTTCGAAGAAGTTCTTTCTGAGAATTCCTCAGAAGTTTCTTTGAGTCTTTCTTGGAATTCTCCAGAAACTGCTTCGAGAATTCCCTCAGGAGGTCATTTACGGATACCTCCTGGAGTTCCTTCTGGGATTCTTCCAAGATTTTTTAAAATTGACCAGAAGATGCTTCTGGAATTTATCCAAGAGTTCTTTCAAACATTCATCTCTCTGGGATTTTTTTCTTCCGGTATTTCTCCAGCAGTTCCTTCCAGAATTCACTCCTCCCTTTTTCGATTTCTTCAAGAATCTGCTGGGACTTTTCAAGAAGTTTCTTGAGTTTCTTGAAAGTAGAAAGTAGGATAAAGAAATGATATGAGATGAGATTTTCTCGAATCTTCGCAGGAAATCTTTTCGGGATTTTTTCAGGCATGTTCCTTCCGGGATCTCTTCAGGGATTTCTGCAGCGATTGCATTGAAAAATCCTGAAAGGATTCTATTAGGTATTCTAGTCGGCATTCCTTCACGGATTCCTGCTGGAATTACGGATTTACTTTAGAGATTTCTGCTGTGGTTCCTTTAGGGGTTCCTCCCGAACAGGATTATAAAAGAATCTGGGTTAGCATTAGCATTAGCATTAAGCGAGTCGCACAAATTCGTAGGTGGTACAGTCCTAGACCGCTGTTATGAGGGTTGCCTCCTTCCCGTCCGAACCAAAGCACAAAGATGTGGGACTAATCTCTGACTCTTAGACAAGACTGATGCAATCCTCCAATGGTCGAGCACTGTCCTGGCCACGTCCTTGCGACTGCTGAGGAATGGGAAAGGATGGTTACCCAGGTAACCAGTAAGCAGTTGAAATGCGCCTTTACAGCAGGTCAAAAAATGGAAATAAGTCGTATATGCGCCATAAGTGCTGCTTAAATGCAGGTTTTGGCCCAATATACGGCTGATTTAATGCTTATATCTCAGACTATCGAAAATGAAAACGAAAATATGTGTATAATTCCACACTTCTTATCTCGCCGTCTGTTCTATCTCTCTCCCATTTTTCTTTTCTTCACTTTGCGCTTCCAAAAGAAGTAATTCATTCAATTTTGAATGTGCTGGACAGTATTTTTTGCTAGAAGACCCCAAAAGATCGTGCATTTGAAATGCTACGCAACAGCTGTCACATTTTCAGTAGCAGTTCAGTTGCTAATTTAGTACAGTTTAGCAGTTGAACTGCTATGATAGAGCAGAAAGCAGGTGGAATGAAGATATAATGCTGAAATACGGCTTGTTTAAATGCTTAGTGGTTACCTGGGTAGTTTTGGACACCTATGAAAAATGTAGACAACTCTACGATCTCTCAGGCCTAGGTGTCACGGGATTGTTAGGTTGTTGTTAGTGGAAGGGTAAACTCCAAAGGATACAATTGGTCAACGTTCAGGCACACCATTGTTAGACTGCTTCGAATCAGTTGTTTGCCCAATTCATCCTGTGTCCTCGTCATCTTGGTTGGATTACTAGCTTCTTCGGTTGGTAATCTGAAATGTAAAATAATATTAACATCGTACGTCAAATAAGCTACATATTAGTGATTCGCTCGCCACAGTTACATATTTTTATAATATGATTTATATCATACGATAAATTTACCTGAATCCTGCTGAAATAAAATATTAATTAGTAGTGCACTAAGGGCCGATTTCTTCACCTAGGCTTAACCGGTAAGCCAGGCTTACCCATACAGTTAAACCTGGCTTAACGCTTAAGCCAGGGTGAAGAAATCGCCCCTAAAACAAAATAAACTACAAAACACAAAAAAGTGAATCAAACTTTGATCTTGGAATATTTATAAATACGGTAAATATCAAGATCAAAATTTGATTTGGTAGATCTTACACCGCAACGCACCATTCTAAGGTGATCTACCCACGTTACGGGGAAGGATTATAAAAGAATCTGGGTTGATACACAAATTATGTCACGCAAAAATCGACCTTTTTCAATCCCTCATGTCAATGCCCTATGTCACACTTTTTGTATGAGAACTCACCATTTTTGTATGAATTGTCACGTTCTGTAAACACCCCCTCCCCCTAAAACGAGACGTAATTTGTGCAAGGCCCCTCATGCAGTCTTAGAGGGATTTTTTATGTCTTTGTTATCGGGACTTTCATCTCAAAGCTGGCTCGCCTGCATTGGAAGGATTCTTTTAGATATTTGTGCCGGAATTCCTGATGGGATTCCTTCAAAAAATATTCCCGAGTTTTCGCAGGGATTTCTTCAATCATTCCTTCACAGGGATGGCATTCACCATTTGCAAAGAGTTACATTCACTTGCTACTATCTCAGTTCATAAGCACGCTATCAAAAAGCAATGTATGGATGACTTTTACCTTGTAGTTCTATCAGAAAGTTTGCCGAATATCATAAGGGTCGCACACGCATGCTTAACTCGTGAGCGAGCTGTGAAAGCAACTCTCCACGCCGTGAATGTAAATTACATTACAGATTAGTAGCAAGTGAATGTAACTCTTTGCAAATGGTGAATTCCATCCCTGTTCCTTCAGGGATTTGTTCTATGATTATTTCAGGGATTCATGCTCAAATTTCAGGGATTCTTGCTGGGATTACTGTACTAATTCCTCCCGGTATTCTTTCAAAGATTTCTGCCAATATGTATTCAGAGTATCCTAGTGACATTCTTTTAGAAATACGTGTCGGGAGTCCTGAGCTGGTATTCTTTGAAAGATTCTTACTAGCATTCCTCCCAGAATCCCT
Organism: Aedes albopictus; assembly: GCF_035046485.1. Classification (NCBI taxonomy): domain Eukaryota; kingdom Metazoa; phylum Arthropoda; class Insecta; order Diptera; family Culicidae; genus Aedes; species Aedes albopictus. Next base: position 201,997,550 of record NC_085138.1, on the reverse strand, counting down.
ATGGAGAACTCTCCCGGGATTCCTTCAACGATTTCTGCTGAAATTACAATAGAAAATCTGTTGTTTGGAAAATTTTGGAATTTCATATGAAACGTAACACTGTTGTAGTCCAAATCACTCCTTCAAAAGCGCTTGAAAATCCTCTGAGTGATTTGGACAGAGTAAAAAAGGGTATTATAATAGAGCGTGAATTACAGCTAATGAGAGTGGAAAAGCAAGAAAAAAATTATAAAGAAATCGATAGAATGAGTTTTCCGATACCCCTAGATGTCTCTAGTAAACTATGATGTCATCTGTCAGTCATTTTCCAATTTTGATTGAGTAGTTATCCTCTCCCACTCATTATAGATGCATTGCATTTACGGATTAGACTACAACAATAGTGTACAAGTTGATTGAAAATAGAGCTTTAAACAATACTAATCAGATCAGATATTAAGGACCTACATTGAAGATTTTTTTCGGATCTGCACCATAGACTTCCTATTTATTTTCATGAAATCATGTTTTTCATGAAATCATGTTTATTTTATTGAAACTTAGTTGTTGATAACACATTTTTATGAAGATTTAAATTTTGAGACCATTAAGCTGAACTTTTGTGTTTTTTTCAGGATAGCGTTGTGTTTCCAATCGTTTCATGATTCTTCTAAAAAAATAAAAGTAACACGGAATCGGGTTTGGAAAAAAAAGTTTTTTCCCAAAAACATAAATACACTACCGCATTATTGAAATTGTCGCATTTAGTAACAGGCATATCTACAATGATCGTCGACTTTTTCGTCGGATTATTTTGAGCAATACGATCAGTACGCGGACGATATCTCGATGTAGTTCGGTGGACCTAAAAGGATTTGCCTTACAATTTATTAACAAGTGAGAAAATCGAAGAGGAGAAGTCGATGATTGTTCATACGTTCCCGAATGTCGTAACGCCTAATTGTGACGTGCTACTCTTGTACAATGTTGAGTAATCCATGATCTTTACTTCTTAAATATTCTATCAAACTGGAGCCTCTCACGTTCTATTATTAATATTTGAGTGATGAAAATTAGCATCAATTCGCCTTGACGGAGGCTCTCTGAGAGAATTGCGCTGTGCGTGAAAACAAATTTTTTTAACATGGGAAAGGATAGGAGCTGCATTTTCAAATGCTTCTAATTCTTTATAGAAATTTTTTTAAGCAAAACGTTCTTAATGTTATCGAATGAGATTTTGATACGCTATATTATAGACATAACATTGTGATTTAAAAACTTTTTGTCTAAAACCAGTTATAGTGTAGCTAATTGAAAGTATATTGCAAAACATTAACTCTTTCTTCATTCTGAAGTCCCTAAAATATTTTAGAAGCATTTGAAAATGCAGCTCCTATCCTTTCCCATGTTAAAAAAAAATGTTTTCACGCACAGCGCAATTCTCTCAAAGAGTTCCGTCAAGGCGAATACCCATAGTTAGCGGAACGCCGTTTGAAGTGCATTCTATTGAACAAAACTTGAGACTGTTACTCACGAAATTGATAAAAATTCAGGCAATTTCCCGTCTCACTGCTAGCCATCTCCCACTTTCTTGAAACAGACAATTATTTATTCTGATTGAAAGCAAAATAAGAGAGGGTTGCTTTGGGTGGGTTCATCTCCGGCCTTCCAATGGAAAGTTTTAATTGAAGATTTTATTTACCCTATCCGCTGGAAAATGCTCCAAGCATCGAAGCAAGTATTTGGGAAAAGCTCCAATTACACTAGGGAATCGCAATGGAACAGTTTCACTTTGCTAAATGTGCGAAACGGGGTATACGACTTTGAGAATTTGTTGGTTTTGTTGTCATCTCAAGATTATGTAGAGACAATTTCTCTATCTATTTAATATGTAGACACATTCCAGCGTAACGGGACACCGCGAGGAACTAACTTTCGTAAACAAATGACGTCTGCAATCGAAAATAATGTTCATGACCGTATGGTTTAACAGGTTTTATAACAAGCTTATTAGATGTACTTCCTGATGCAATACTTGTTCTATGGGGTTTTGGTTCAAATTTACTTTATATAACATGTTACATTTCGTAACGGGACACCATCGTAAAAAACTTATTTAAAAAAAAATCAAACTAAAATGCGTATATCTGCTCTGTTATTAGGTTTTGAATAATAGAGTCTTCTAGCCATTTCTTCTTTGGATTGATGTGAACAAGATTGCCGAAGTGAGTTTTACTGAGAAATGTATAGTTTAGGAAATATTCTTGATTCAGTTTTTGGAGTGCAGCGTTACGCTCGCGTGAAAACAGTGTTTTGCAAATGGTGTCCCGTTACGGCTAAAGACATCTAGTTGTAGATCAAATGCTATGCTAGATAGAATGTTGGTGTCTTCGGCAATGTTTTTCAGACAGAGGGTAGCTGTCCGGTAGGACACAAAAACGCCTTCAACCCCGCTCTGGCCCCATGGTGGCCATCGGAATGGGCCCTGGGGAACCTGTTTCGAGGTTTATTTACCTTTCACGTAGCCGACCCCCAACAACTCATTTTCAAAATGCTGGCTTTTCGTTAATTTTCATCCGATTTTTTTGAAGTTGCCCTCAATTGATCATAAATTGGTGCTAGTTTATTATACTCAAGTGGCCATGCAATATCCGGAACCATTCCGGCGATATTTCGGAATGTGTTAGGGTCAGGGGGTTGCCAAAATGGATTAAAGTGATTATTTCGTGTGTTGTTCTATTTGAACCATCGATTTTCGACGAAATTGAAACACAACGGCTATAACCAGATTTGACAAATCCGGATCCCCGTGATAGGTTCCACGGGGCCTCATTGGAGACACTTCTGGTTTTCAACCTAAACATGCCGTGCGACATATCAATCTTTATGATTTCGAATGACTGCGTCAGAAACGATGGACTTAAGTATGTATCAACTAATATGGCCATCCCGGAACATATAGCACAGGTTCCACGGGGGTGTCATCGGGGACATTTCTGGTTTGCAACCGAAACATGCCGAGCGACGTATCAATCTTCATGATTTCGAAAGAATGGGACAGAAAAAAATGACTTAAGTATGAATCAACTGATATGGCCGCTCCGTAACACCTGGAACAGGTTCCGCGGGGGCCTCTCAAACACAATAACACACACGAAATAATCACTTTTAGCCATTTGGCAAAACAGGCATCAATTGCACAAGATACTCAGGAACAGTTTTATTGTCAGCATCATCCTACTGAATAAATAACTATAAAAGCGAGGACTCTTATTTAGTAGTCCAGTCTACAATCCTGCCAAATATTTAACTTTTATATCGTTGATTTATCTAACTGGTTTTATCCATTGCAAAACACATTTTTTATTTAATCATTTATTTGAAGGCTCATGCGCCATGGGAATAAAGGAGCATATTTCATTTGAAATAAATTTTACATTTTCAAGGGGATTTTTCTTTTATTGTATGTTAGTTTTGGGGAACCGTTGAACTTGCCGTTTGGTCGAGGTTCTCTCTCGTTTGTCGGGTGAAGATCACTGCGTCCAGATTTTAGAACTATTGTGATATACCCTTTTGCTGTGAGGTACGCAAGTTATCTCAGTAACATATTTGTCACTGATATACCTTGGTATCGACTGAACTCAAGACCATCTATTATTGATGAATAGAGATCCTGAGTTACAGTATGTGACTCCCCCATTCTGGCGAGACTAGCTTTATGACGCCAACCACGTCCTTGGGAGATAAGATCCATATGTCAGCAGGCCCTAAAAAGGGCTTGCTGAGAACTTTGAACCTACGTTGAGTGAGTGCACTGCAATAGCAGAGGATGTGTTCTGATGTTTCCCTCTCCTCGTCACAGAAGCGGCAATTTGAGGTTTGGATTGCTCCGATCTTTTGTAGATGGTATCTGCAGGGGCAGTGTCCAGTTATTAGACCGGTGTAGATGTTGAGATCCCTTTTGTTGAGACCTAATAGTTGTTGGGTTTTCTTGGGGTTTATCGTTACGAGCCTTTTAGATTGGCTCGTATGGGGAAGTGCATTCCAGTTTGATGTGATTTGACTGACCATATATTTGTTCAGTTCCATTTTTACAGAGCAGTCTGAGATCCCGCAGAAGGGCTCGGGGCCAATGAACCTTTCATTAGATCCATTTCTGGCTAGCTCATTGGTCGAGGTTAGAGAGAACAAAGTTTTTTTTGAGGGGCTTTTCGTTGATATTTAGCTAACCAGTAACGATACAAACGGATTTCGAGAAGAAAAAGAAATTGACAACCAAAACGAAAAGAGGGAGGTCGCTAGACTTTCAATCAATGATTACTAATTTATGTTGTCACAAAAAGTAATGCAACGCCATTTTCGTGATGCATTTTACACTTTTTTGTTTTCAATAAGAACATAAGCTTCAAAATATGCTTGTCATCATAAAAGTGAATTATACGGTGAGGAATGGAGTAAAGAAAGAATGCCAACTATCACTTCGGGATCTTCAAGTTTTGAACGCTGTGTGATTCTATAAACCTTTCTATACAGCATGGTGGTAATTCATTGGACATGTTAAAAAGGTTTTAGCATTTAAAGAGTATGCTGTCACCACAAAACTTAATAAAATATCACTTTTTATACTGATCCACCAGAATACCTGCCCTTTGTTTACGTAGTTTTCGCGAAGAGCTGAGAAGTGGGCTTTGTTCCAGTAGGGGCGTTACACCAAGAAGGATAATGAAAATATATACACCCTCTAATATAATTTCATCATGGTTACAGATTTTTGGTTAAATATTTGATCGAGCCAAACATATTTATCCCACTTATGAATGTCTTTAAAATTTTCGTAACGGGACACCATATCTACGCACCCATTGTAACGCCTAAGATAACGCGTCGATCAAGGTAACCCATATTAGTTGGAAGAAAGGTCTCCACGAGTACCAAGAGAATCCTGAAAATCATTTTTCTAAAGTTCGTAATAAATTCGTTATTACAACAAATATACTATTTTCGTAACGGGACACCATTAAATTGCGGCTATTGCAAAAAGTGCTTTAAACATGTCAAAACTCATTTTTATTAAAAGTATCCTTTTGATGTATAAAATATACGTTATTATACTACATTAATGAAAAATAGGTTTAATGTTTTCGAACTTTAACATGCAAGCAGGCATATTTGAAAAATATCAATGAAAAATAGCATTTTTCTTACATAAAATCCTGTTACTTCACCTAGCTATTTAAATACGCTACCAGTCAAATTTTAAGTAAAACAAATGGTTTTCCTAAGATTGAATCTACCCTTTTTCATATGCTGGAAAGCTTGGTGCGAAACAATCACTTTGAAATTTCACACCCTTGGCGTAGAAGTGCGTGGAATGTGTCTGTATTGTTTTGAAGGTCGTATTTTCATCATTTTATATTTTTGATATGAAGCATGAATTTGAATGAAAGTAATCACACATAAGTGCTACTTTCAGTTTTATGAGATCAGCTACACCTACACAAGGACCCATTTTGGGATTAACTACAGGCATCTGCAGTGTGTAGGTTTCTTATATTCAGAAAGGCTAAGATGACGGTGACGTGTTCAATTCCCGGTTGGTCCAGACATTTTTCGTCATGGAAGTTTCCTTGACTATATTGGTCATAGAGTGTCTTCATGTCTACTAGAAATTATACAAATGCTAAAATATCCATTGCATTGGCAGAGAGCTTTCAGTCAATATCTATGAAAATATTCGTTGAACACTACACTGAGAAGCATGCTTTGCCATACGAACGTAAAAAGAAGAATTAGAGTATAAATCCTAGGGCTGATGATTTCTTCGGCCTGGCTTAATCCTTTGTAGACGGAATTTTCGGATTTCTGGATGCAATCTTGCTGGTCTAGAACACGTTAGTAAAGGTCAGTTTTCTCGGCTGGGCTAATGTGACCCATTCGTCTCCAAAGGATTAATCATTAAACCAGATTTAGCTATTTGGGTAAGCCTGGCTTACCGGTTAAGCCGAGGTGAATAACTCGGCCTTTAGTGATCTTTTGTTTCAAGATGCACTGAGGCAAAAATACTTAGGAATTTCATAACTCGGAACTTATGAATAGACGATTTTTCTATTTCAACACTCGCTTATTGACTTTATAGTTGTTAAACACGCGTTCCATAGCTACAACTTATGATTGATATAAGCGGCATGGTTGTGAAAAAATCATAACTGAAATCTATGAAAGTTGTAACAGTGATGGCATGAATTCCAATAAGCTGCGTTTTAGACGAACAACCATTACTCGCAGATCTGTTTTCGGGACTATCGGACACGAAATCAAATTAATTTAATTTCCCAAGTGTCGATAAACTCTCTTCGAAAATTAACGACAAATCTTGAATTACGTAAGTAACACGATCGGCCTCTTAATCGATTTCCACGTTTTAATGAAAGTGAGAAGAAGCAAGTTTTTTTTAGTTTAAAGTGAAAAAAGGACGTGCATTCATTTCAGCACATATTGCAAGCCATCCATGCAAACTTGCATTCATGAATGAATGTGCACTCGCTTCTTGTATTTTTATTTCAAGTGATCCATGAGAAACCGATCGTTTTACTTACGCGGTAATTCGAGAGACATGACACTGCATCATTGAATAAAGTGAAATCCCTAAAAATACACAAAATATAAATACGAATATTATTGATAATATTGATTTCCATAAGTTTTCATAGTTGAATTCAATAAGAGCAAACGTACGATAGTTATAATTTTGAATCAACGATATTCATAAGAGAAACTTAAGATATTGTTAAGTGTCTTGATACTGATTTTCTCCTTAATAATCATAAGTGAAATGTATGTCTTTCAACAATGATCGTAGTGTCGTCAAATCATAAGGGGTTCTAATGTTCTTCCTAAGTATTTTTGCCTCAGTGTACGTCAGAACGCTGATCAAGCTGGAGAAGGGGTAAAAAGTGATCGCAGAGAAACAGACGTTACTCTCTACTCGCTTGCCTTCGATTACCGTTTTAGCGGTTGAATCAAATATTTGGTAGTTGGACAATAATTGGTCAGTCGTGGCGCTGGCATCGTTTTTGCTTCTGTTTGACGTTTGCTCACTACCGCCATCTAGTGGTGACTTGTCCAGTTTGGACAATCATGTTCGCCATGATTTGCATTGGGCGATTTCGATTTCGTGGCGATCATTTTTAATATAATTTGTTCTACATAAGTGTTACGCCTGTTTCTCTGTGAAGTGATGATGCAATCCGCCAGCCCACGGTAGACCGTGTGCCAGGGTTATTTCAATGCATTGTCAGTTCATGTGGATATCGCATGGACTGGGAATGGCTGTCACGCAGATATTCTTATTGGTGCGCAGCGCAGATTGGAGGTGTAAAGCATTATTAGAAGATTTGTGAATGATGCGGCGTAGTTTGCTGATTGCCAATTTGTTGGTGTAATGCGATAGACTGATTTTATGTTTTGCTGTGAAGTTTGAAGGAAGAAAAACGGCTTCTCCAATCCGGTTGTGGTTTTACGGTGGCTACAAAATAATTGTTATACATAAGTGGTAACTAAATAGAAGAATGGGAAGGTTGATAGAAAGAAATAAAGTAGCAGGAAACCCGAGCAGGAGAAAATAGCTGAAGAAAAACAAACTCAGGTATGGAAAACCCAATACCTACAACCTGAATGAGTTATTAATTAGCCCTGCATAAGAGGTAAAATACCTCAAATAATAACTGGTGTGTATTCTGTGCATAACTAGTGAATGATGATATCAGGTATTGCAATACCTCAATAATAATCGGCGATTTTTCTATACAAGTAGCGATTTTTCCATAATTGAATAATACCTAAAGCAGTCCTCAACATCAAACCAATAACTCGTTGAGGTATTTTATCAGTACCTACAAAATACCAAAGTTAGTTATTTTCAATACTTGGGTAACCAACTACAGTCATGACTCGCTGGTTGGGGGCTTAATAGTTGGGTGGCTTTTTAGTTGGGGCCCCGTTAGTTGAGCTGTCAGCCAACTAAAAAGTACCTGGATGTCATAATTCAATGTCAAACTGAAAATGACAACCAATCTGTAATTCCGAGGAGCGAGCCAATGAGTTTTTGGTTGTTAAACTTTACTGATAATCGAGAAGAATTTCAATTTCATATTTCTTAAAAGAAAAAGTATTTGTACAATTACTTCGAAACAAATGCAAAACATCGGCAATCTTTATTTTGTCGATCATTGAAAGTGTTTTGTGCTTGCTTTTGGTCCGGGTGGTTTCATAAACATCTATATTTTCACTTCACCGACTGAAAATGGGTGAAAATAATTATTTCTCGCATTGGCCATATATGTATATGTAAGAATCGTACTATAAAAACGTTTCGAATGTTCTCTTAGTAAGCCCCTCGGTGAAAGTCATCCTGCATCATTTTAGGTGTTAACGTTTTCAAAACCCATGCAATAAACATTACATAACAATGTTGCAAAATCCCGGTTTCACATTTTTTCGTCTGCTTCCGGACACAAAGTATTCTCTAATTGGATATCATAGTTCGATTGTGGGGGCCCTAAAGTGCTCTTCCATGTGGGTGCGTCTAATTCAATTTCCGCGGCTGCGTCTCTTCCAGTGCCAGTGCGATAAAGTGAATGAGTGAGCGAGGCCAGTCATGGTTGAAAAATGCAATATGGAAAATAACACGAGTGCATACTAACAATCGAGGAATGCAAATAAATACCGCCGAGAGAGGACCATATGCTCTGGATCAAAATTGTTTGAGGTGCAAATAGTGCTGCCTGTCGTCCCCAGTTGGTCGTGAGTTGCCATAAGCGGATGCCACCGGGAAAAGTCAGGCAAACATGTTTGGAAATACTACGTGGAACGATACCTTCGGCTGGTACAACGAGTCCGGCTATCATGGGAACGTGACAAACATTGAAAAAATTGTATCCATGATGGTGCCGGTGTTCTTCGGACTGATAGGACTCGCCGGATTAATAGGAAATGGCTTGGTCGTACTAGGTAAGTGTAAATTAGTTTTTCCATTAGTTGCATACCTGCTCGTTCTGATTATTGGATTGAATGTATACCGCAAAATGGAAATTACCGATGCTTTAGTTTCGAGCGTATCTTTTCAAAGCAACAAAAACCGAAGCCAGGCTTAGGCTTTGAAATTATATACAAATGAACCAATGGATTCATGTTGATCCATTCATTGGCAGCATTCTTTCAGAAACGAATGCAATTTTGTGTGTATGAAGCTTACTATTCATAATTTGTTTTAGTTCTTATATTTATATTTATATCTATCAAAATGTTTTCCATTTTTTCAGAAACCATTTGTTTGTGAAATTGTATTCAAAAATGGTTTCCACAAAAACGAAAAACATTTTTCACCACAAAAAAATTCAGGAGAAATCTTGATCCATACTCTACATGTGTACGAAAACCGATTTTGAAAATCTTGCCTCGTTATTTAATGAAAAGTCAAAAACCAAAAAGTGAGGAAACGCTTCCAGTTTCGCCTTAAAAGAAAACACGTTCAACAGAAATTGTTGTAACTATTGTAATTAGTACTATATTTTTATGCTCCCAAGCTGCTTCAACACTTTTAATACTAAACTAAAAAAAAATGAGAATCGAAAAAAATGTTATATTCTTTTACAAAAGTTTCCTTATTTTCGCGCACCTCAACATACACTATGGTGCATAATTGATCGGACAAACGTCGATTTCCATACAAAATGGCCAAGTTTGAGATGCTGTAACTATGGTTTGCTTCGATGGATTTAGCTCAATTTTTGACACGGAACTACAAATACGAAGAACAAAATGTTTCGTTCACAAGCCTGGGCATGATAAGGCGTTGAAAAATGTTCAACGGTGATCGGACAGCGGTACCCCTTTAATTTACAATGCTGGTTCATAAAGATTAGAGCATTGGAATGAAAGTTACAGCCTATTGTGGCACGCAACCTCCATAAGGACAAGAGTGAGTGTGAAGCTTCATTTAAACGTGATTATCTGGAAATTGTGTATTTGAAAAGTGTCGTTACAGTTCACTTTTTATAAATAATTGCATTGTTGACTTAAGGCGAAACTGGAAGCATTTCCTAATTTTCGGGTTTATGATTTTTTACTAAATAACGAAGCAATATTTTCATAATCGGTTTTCGTGCACATTTAGAGTATAGATCAGGGTATCTTCTGATTTTTTTACGCGGCAGAAAATGTTTTTCGTTTTTGCAGAAACCATTTTTGAACAAAATCTCACTAAAAAATGGTTTCTGCAAAAACGAAAAACATTTTCTACCGCGTAAAAAAATCAGAAGATACCCTGATCCATACTCTACATGTGCACGAAGACCGATTTTCAAAATATTGCTTCGTTATTTAATGAAAAATCAAAAACCAAAAAAATGAGGAAATGCTCCCAGTTTCGCCTTAACCCTCGAGGAGTTGCGTCTTCGGCCACCTTCAGCAACTCCACGCTCACGCTGTGTACTACTAGTGCTGAAAATGTCATTTCGATATATCTAAAACTTGTGCGGCTAGATCTGTTCTATAAGAAAGTCACGGAAAAATCGTTATTACACAGTGTATTCTGTGTATCCTCGCCTTCGGCGTTTTCCAATCGATGCCGATCTGGCTTTATTGCTGCTGTTCTTTGTTGTGCTGTTATTGCGAACAGTTTAGTTTTACCTAGTTTGGGTAGTAGCTACGGTTAGGATAGCTCAGATCAATCTTCAGCATGAAAGAACAGCAACGATCAATCTTTGCAGACTTATGCAAAATGGTACAGCCCAAGTGGCCTTGGTCCAAGAACCTTGCTTTCGTAAGGGAAATTTCTATCTAGGAAACCTTGTGAACCTGGTGTTTGCTACTTTCAATGAACATGAAATGGCAAATTCGTGTGTCAAGCCTCGAGCCTGTGTGCTTGTCAACAACGCAATAGTTGCTACACTCATCTCTGAACTAACCACCAGAGATGTATGTGCTTTCACAATTGGAACCTCAACAGGAAATACGTCTATTGTTCGGTTTATTTACCGCATGATGAATCATCCCCTACGGATGCTTTCAAACAAGTCATCGCATACTGCACTTCAAAAGGCCTTTCGCTAATTGTAGGCAGTAATGCTAATGCTCACCATATCATCTGGGGCAGCTCAGACATCAACTTGAGAGGCTCCAGTGTGGTGGAGTACTTAAGTAGTACACGCAAAACAAGAAAAGCTACCAAAAATTGAGATATGCCTTTTCTACCAATTTATGTATTAAAAACGTACAGAACATGTTTTAAATCATATTCCATTTGTTCCATTTGTATCATGTTCCATTTGATGCGCTACACGGTCCCACAGGTTCCATACCACTACACACAAACACCTCTATTCAAACCCGAGAAGTTGAACCGGGTTGCGTCTAAAAATAACTTTCGCTTCGCTGCTGAGCTTCGCACCTTATTGTCTACTAGGAATATTCCACTTGCAAACAGCACACTGCCGGATTCGGGCTTTTCAGTGCATAATGGGTCTAGAGTCGTATTCACGAAGACAAAAATGTTTCTGTGGCTTATCCAAAAATCTGCTGATTAATTATTCTCTATATAATTTCAAAATGTTCTACAAAGTTGAAGCTAATTTGCAAAAAAAGAAACATTCAAATAATTAGAACTTTTCGAAAAGTTTTCAATAAATTGCAACTTTTTTCACTTTAGACATATGTATTTTAGTCGAGTCCAACGGTACATGAAGACCATTACATTAGTCATAAACTTTCAAAATTTAGTTTAATTCGGTTCGCTTAATCCTAAGGTTACAGTAATTTGATAAACGGAAGTCAAATAATAGGTATTCTACTAGAAGGGCTCTAATTTCGTGTAGAGTTAATCAATCAAGCCCAAATTTGTACCAATTATATCTAACTAGTTGAGGAACAAGAAATCAGAGAGTGTTGGAAGTGGACATCTAAGGACCGAAGGAGATAGTGAATTGCGAGGAAAGAACGTGGGGTGAGGTGGGCGTTGGATTCAGGTTGGTTTTCTACTTCACAGAATTGTTACTTGGTCTGTGGCGGAGTTGGTTAAGGCGCCCTGTCTAGCGAACGTGGGGAGACGTGGCTTTAAATCCCACCAGAACTACGTGGATTTTTTTGTAACTTTTCCACTCAATTTGTCCATTTTTCAACGTATATAGTTTTGGTGGACATTATAAAAGGTTACAACACAACTTGCGACAATGTTAATTGGCTTACAGTTAATGATCCACTTGTTTCGAAATTTCGCCACTAGCTCTTTGAAATACCTTTGACTGAACTTAGACACATTAAAAGAAAACTAATTGTTGATTACTTCACGAAAAAAATCAATTATTTGAATGATTTTGCAAATGTGTAACTAGCACCACCTAGTGACAAAATTTCAAAACAAGTAGACCATTAACTGTAAGCCCTTGACTAACTGAATAACATTGACGAAGACACCAACTTTCTCAGTGATGAGAGTCCTGAGATATATGAAATTTAAAATATGCTTGACCTCTGGCGCTGCTTATTGGTGGAATTTCCAATGAAATGATCCATCACCATCCATCATGAAATCGTAAATAAAATCATTAGAAAGCAGATTTTTTAATCAGTTTAACCAGATGAACCACCTTAACATAACAATAATGGGGAATAGGGTCAACAATTAAAAAAACTTTCTTAAACACAATATGTGTCTAAAAACTTAAAGTTTAAGCTTAGAAAGTTTTGTCTTCGTAAATACGACTCTGGGCCCATTGTGCAGAGGGGTGGCTGTATCACTTCCATCACCAAGCCACGTTTGTGTTGATGATGATGGCTTTCAGCCTCTTGTCTATCCATGTGCAGTTGTAGCCGTGCTGGTTAGAGCGCAGGGTACTGTATATTACCATGATAGTGTCTCGGTTCGATTCCCGCCGCCGCCCGTATTTTTTAAACATGTTTTGGTGATTGGCGGCTGTTGCTATGACCAGTCTAAAAATAGAACAAATAATGAAAAACCAATGCAACAGAGCATACGCACACATGCGAAATTTTCCTTTTCCACAAGGGATTTGATTATGTTCGCTCCCAGCACGAAGATCCATTTTGATTTGACCCCCCGTTTCCATGCAACTAACCTCGAGTCACTGTTATGGGTAGTACGCTGATCGCAATAAATTTCTTGGCCTATCTCGATGCGTGGAATCGCTCAAGAAATAATAAAGCGTCACTTTATTCCGGATCCTAGTACGAAGCTGAAACGAAACGTCAAATCAAATGGGGCTTGCTGTGTTAAATTTCTTGACCATTTCGGTCATGAAAAAATAATGCACTGAACGAAAATTACTTGAGCGATTCCGTTTGAAGTGCATACCTCGCATTAAACCGAGTAAAACATCTATTGTTCTTTTTACGGAAAAGCGAACCCATAATGGCGTTCGACCTTCGCGTCTCTTTGATTGTGAAGTCAATGTGACTGAACAGGTAAAGTATGTTGGAGTTATTCTTGATTCCAAGCTTTCCTGTACACCTCACATTGAGTTCAGAATCAAGAAAATGTCACGGACTACCTCCGAAAAATGCCATTTGATATTCACCATGAATATCATTAGCATTTTTCGAAGGTCGTCCGTTGTCATTTGTCTTAAATATTCGAAAAAAATCGGATTTCCGAGACTTTCTTGTAGAGCTGGTCGAGCCGTACAAGTTTTTCATATACCATATTCTCAGGTTGAGCTTCCAAAATGAGCTGGATGTGGTTGAATTTAGATATGCCGAAATGACATTTTCAGCACTGGTACTACAAGCGTGCTTTTTTAAAGATGCATGTACTCCTCTACGATATCTCACGTCGCCTTAGTGGGACCACAGAATCTGTGGTGGCCCTGAGATGAATTTCACGATGCCCATGAAAGACCAGCAGAAATGCTGATTCAACGACAAACATCAAGATTGACGCAACTCTCCGACCTCAGCAAGCAGGATGCCGAACGATCCTGTGTGGTCCGTATCATCTTGGAGCAATTCAATGAATTCCAAGAGTCTCTCTACCTGATGTTCATTGATTACGATATAGCTTTCGACCGCCTAAATCACGAAAATATGTGGGCAGCTCTAGCATGCATTTTTTTCTCATTCTTTCTCGCAAACAAACACGAGAAAGAGAACTTGCCCAATCTTTTATCTCGCTCTATCTTGGGTTTATCAAAGAGAATGGGCGAAAAAAAAAGAAAAAGCTACGCACGTGAGAGGTGGGCAGCCCTCAGGCGCAAGGGTGTCCCTGAAAAAATCATCGGCCTCATTGAAGCACAGTACAAGGCATTTTCGTGCAGAGTACTGCACAATGGTGTCTTGTCCGACCCCATCCGGGTCGTTGATCGTAATCGACGAGATCCTGATAGGTGCAATTGATCGTGAACCAAATTGGGGTTGCTGTGGCTGCCCACCACAGCTCAATGATATGCAGAGCAAGCTCAATGATCTTGCCGATCGCTCCTGAACGGCAGGTCTTACCATCAATCACAAGACCAAATCGTTGGATGTAAGCACGGCCCACTCTTCCAGTTTTACGGTAGCTGGGCTAGCAGTGGATAATGCTGAAGGCTTTCAATATCTTGGCAGCCAAATGGCTGCGGATAGATCGACATAGGTGCACGGATCCAGAAGGCGAGAACTGCATTTGCAAGCTTAAGGAATATACAAGCAAGCGTTAGATTAGAACCCAGCAGAATGACATCGCATCAGCAGAGGCAGACCCAGAGACTCATGGCGTCGCAGCCTCAACAAAGAAATAAAGGAAGTCGACAGAAATTTGACCTGGTCACAGGTCAAGGTGATGACGGGCAATCGCCCAGGATGGAGTTTTTTTTTCATTCGGCCCTCTGTACCACCATGGGTGCTCAGAACTGAAAGCAAAGTAAGTGACTGGGAGACGACGCGCCGTGACAGAAGCTGATTACTTGACACCTGGTAATTAGTTATCTAGACGCGAATATCAAAACGGGGCATTCTACATAAGTTCAGCTTATTGGAGGTAGTGACTTAATTTCCCCAACGGCGGGCAGCAAAAAAAGTATCATTCAACAGCAATAGAGTAACAAGATCTATACGTCATTTTTTTATAATCATCAGAAATTTCATAAAATACAAAACTCACAACACTGTTTATTTTCTCGTTTTCTTCTAGTTGTTGCCGCCAATCCTAACATGCGATCAACTACAAATTTATTAATAATCAATTTGGCGGCTGCCGACCTGTTATTTGTGATATTTTGTGTACCATTTACCGCGACTGATTATATCCTACCAGAATGGCCTTTCGGACTGATGTGGTGCAAATTTGTAAGTACTGAACTATCTTTAGCACTAGATTCATTTGCAGCACATTGCCCATTTTGCTTTCACATAGGTACAATATATGATAGTGGTTACTGCCCATGCCAGCGCGTACACCTTAGTTCTTATGTCCTTGGATCGGTTTCTTGCTGTGGTCCATCCAATCACCAGTATGTCGATAAGAACCGAGAAAAATGCTGTGATGTAAGGAGTTTAATGTCATTGTCCTTTTTCCACAGCACTCAGCTTGTTCAATCTTCTGGAAACTATTTTCTATTACAGAGCAATAACCGTGGCTTGGTTCATCATTGTGACCACAGCAATTCCAGTCGCCATATCTCACGGAGTGCTGCACTATCCTAGCAGGGGAGGCGATTATACCGCTTGTCTCTTTCTTCACACCGAAGGATACAGTTTGATTGCATTTCATGTAAGTGTTTTCATTTCTAGTGGTGATGATAAGGACGAGAAAGATTGTTGAATTCAATGCGGCAAACGACCACCACAATAACCACAGAAACCGATTCCATGTTTGGTTATTTTTGATACAGGATTTGCCATGATGCATTTTGAAATCCACATCTCGGTTAATTTATGTCCGATTTCAAAAGTTTAGATATCATTAAAAAACTAATAAGTCAAAGAATTTTTTCTAATAGGGTTCTTATTTGGGTCGACCAAATTTTAAGATAAGAGCACATTTTTTACCTACATAGGTAGGGTATGGGACCATTTGGGCAGAAGCATCTATTTTGGGCACTTGCTGCCATAACTCAGTCAATTTCAAACCAATTTATGACCTCAAATTTTGACCACCTGCATTCCGGACATTTATTCACCACGGAGGTGTGGCTAAAACTAATTATCGTTTGGAAAATCAAACAGGGCAAAAGTCAATTCTCAAAGACACTCGTTTTGTTAAGTATTCTATTAGATGTGTCATGTAGTGTAGGTGCAGTGTAGTTGATTCCTTGGTGAACACCCATTTTGGCATTTGGCATTTTGGCATAGTATTTGGCCTCTATCAGGGTGTTTCGGACAGGATGTCTTGCGCCACGATGTATAAATTCATTTGGCTCCGAACGAAGGGGTAGAATTTACACTCGACTACTATACTGCCGGTGGAAGCATAATTGTCACATGTGCATTTTTGGCAATATTGAGATTTTGCAGCCCATGACCATGTATCATGGTGTACTACCATACATATAGGGAAATATAAATAGGTAGTTTGTTCCGAAAATTGTTGAAAAAATGCAACGCCGATTTGTCACATTCTGAAAAGTGGACGCATAAGTGTCACGTTTCATTGGAAAACCTATGAGATTTTAAAATCGCTCTAAAACAAAAATTAGTGCTCAAATCAAAATTGGTTGATGTTAGAACACGATTCGGCATTTATGCTTCATAGTTGAGACAATTTACTTTTTCGAACTTTGGACGCGATTTTCTCGATTGTCTGTTTTTGCACATGTGACATTTATGCGTCCACCGGCAGTATACAGAACGGTTTATTCGCGCCCCGAGTGGCAGTGCACCACTCGGAGAGCGTACATAAATGACGTCACGCTCCGGTGGATTTCCAGCTGATTACCAGCAAAGTACCAGCGGTATCCATCAAAATAAAAAAGAAAAAAGATTCCCAGCGGAATCCAGTGTAATCCAGCGGAATCCCAGCGGAATCCAGCGGATTCTCAGCGGAATACCAGCGGATTCCCTTCGGAATCCCAGCGGATTCCCAGCGGAATCCCAGCGGAATCCCAGCGGAATCCCAGCGGATTCCCAGCGGAATCCCAGCGGATTCCCAGCGGAATCCCAGCGGATTCCCAGCGGAATCCCAGCGGATTCCCAGCGGAATCCCAGCGGATTCCCAGCGGAATCCCAGCGGATTCCCAGCGGAATCCCAGCGGAATCCCAGCGGAATCCCAGCGGAATCCCAGCGGAATCCCAGCGGAATCCCAGCGGAATCCCAGCGGATTCCCTGCGGAATCCCAGCGGATTCCCAGCGAAATCCCAGCGGATTCCCAGCGGATTCCCAGCGAAATCCCAGCGGATTCCCAGCGGAATCCCAGCGGATTCCCAGCGGAATCCCAGCGGATTCCCAGCGGAATCCCAGCGGATTCCCAGCGGAATCCCAGCGGATTCCCAGCGGAATCCCAGCGGATTCCCAGCGGAATCCCAGCGGATTCCCAGCGGAATCCCAGCGGATTCCCAGCGGAATCCCAGCGGATTCCCAGCGGAATCCCAGCGGATTCCCAGCGGAATCCCAGCGGATTCCCAGCGGAATCCCAGCGGATTCCCAGCGGAATCCCAGCGGATTCCCAGCGGAAGCCCAGTGGATTCCCAGCGGAATCCCAGCGGATTCCCAGCGGAATCCCAGCGGAATCCCAGCGGATTCCCAGCGGAATCCCAGCGGATTCCCAGCGGAATCCCAGCGGATTCCCAGCGGAATCCCAGCGGATTCCCAGCGGATTCCCAGCGGATTCCCAGCGGAATCCCAGCGGATTCCCAGCGGATTCCCAGCGGATTCCCAGCGGATTCCCAGCGGAATCCAGCGGATTCCCAGCGGAATCCAGCGGATTCCCAGCGGAATCCAGCGGATTCTCAGCGGAATCCAGCGGATTCCCAGCGGAATCCAGCGGATTCCCAGCGGAATCCAGCGGATTCCCAGCGGAATCCAGCGGATTCCCAGCGGAATCCAGCGGATTCCCAGCGGAATCCAGCGGATTCCCAGCGGAATCCAGCGGATTCCCAGCGGAATCCAGCGGATTCCCAGCGGAATCCAGCGGATTCCCAGCGGAATCCAGCGGATTCCCAGCGGAATCCAGCGGATTCCCAGCGGAATCCAGCGGATTGCCAGCGGAATCCAGCGGATTGCCAGCGGAATCCAGTGGAATCCAGCGGATTCCCAGCGGAATCCAGCGGATTCCCAGCGGAATCCAGCGGATTCCCAGCGGAATCCAGCGGATTCCCAGCGGAATCCAGCGGATTCCCAGCGGAATCCCAGCGGATTCCCAGCGGAATCCCAGCGGATTCCCAGCGGAATCCGGCATAACCTCGGCTATACTTCAACGTCATTAGTTAAATCATTTTAGACAAAAAAAAAACAACCAATGACAAAAAAGCAAAAAAGTGCGTTTTCCCATACTAAATTCCATTCAATTTCATACAAATTTTGCACAGTTATTTTAAGGTGTCTTACTGCATCACTAAGTTTTCAACCGAATCATTGACTTTTTGCTTTTCAATGATTGTTTGCCTCGCATTTTTGAAGTGATAAAAAACTGTCAATTCTGCAGCAACGCAGCAGAAAAAGTATCATAGCAATCACTGCGAGTGAGCATATATGATGATACTTTTTCATACGAATATTCGCTATGGTGGCAGAGAATTATCACTTTGAAATTTTGAGGCTCATATCCAACATGGCTGCCGATGCCGATGATGCCGTAAAAAGCCTTAAACGCTAAAAGGAATCGAAAAAGCTTTGTTCCAAAAAATCGACTCTGTTGACCCAGTGTACACCTCTTGTTTTGCACTCGTTTTCGGGTAATATTACTATGTACACTCATTGCACAATTATGGGTCACACACAGGCATCAAATTTTTCCCTCACTCACGCGAGTAACGATCTATCACACAGCGATATTATCCGGATAAAGCAGCCTGTGATATTTTCCTTGCACCCATATCCGATTGAAAAGGCTCTCACTCCGGTTCCTTGGCGTGATAAAAGTATGCTCTCTCCAACTAGTGCTCACTCACAAATCATTTGTTGACGCAGGAGAAAATGGTTGCTAAGGCTGCACCAACCCACGTTTCACCCGGTTGACGTCTGAGCAGTTCCATGTTATCTAGATGGCCATGAAAACAAGAACAATTAATGTAAACACGGCAATACTGAACGTCAAAAAAGTGATCTCGTGCATCGGTGGAAAAGTTATGTGATTCGGACACGGAGTGAAAAATTTGATGCTTTGTTGTTTATCCGTGAGTTGTGCATGGAGAGAAAGAGAATTATCGCGAGCGCTGGAGTGAGAGACTTTTATTTTTCATCCCATGCAATGAAAAATTATGATCGCGGAGGTGGATAAATCCGAAGAATCCGATCACGTGAGTGAGAAATTTGATGCCTGGTCACACACCATTATTAGTCACTTTCCACTTTAATTGATAAATACTAATTAATTGCAAGCTTTTGTTAGCCGTTATAATTTTTCGTTCATAAGTTGATTTGTTTTGTGTCAGTATGCGTATCGCACACAGGCTTATACGTTAAAACATACATATTTTTAATATTTTTGTTCGGCACAAAACCATCTGCCAAAGTAACGCCTCGGTTGTGAATATCGGAAAGTGCGTGCGCTGATTTTGTAAGCTCTGTAAAAGCGAGATTTAGTGATTTTCAAGTGCGGAATGGTATCGTCACCATAACAAAGGTATAATTAACGTTCTAAATGTAGAAATTCATGTGACTGCAGCTAATTAAAGCTTATTTTAGGCAAAATTTAGGTGACTCATTATTGTGCCAAGAAACACCGAAAATCACACAATTATGGGTCACTTTTTGTGCAGCATAATATTGATAGTTCTGCGAACATGTGAAACGAACACACGAGTGTTATTTCATAGACATCCCTATAATGTAAATAATGTTGTGCCTTTAAATAGGCAATCGGTATAATGAGTGCTCGAATCAGGGTTTCAATAGAATATCGCCTAAGAGAAGAAATTGTTAAGAGTAATTAAGTCTATCAATTGCAAGAAAATTTATGCTGTTGGAATGATTTCAAGAAAATTAAGAAAACGGAAATAAAAGAAAACCTAGAAAATTGGAGGTCTGGAGCCTTGGATAAGAACGATATCAGTTCTTTCCTAATCAGACCGCCGAAGAAGAAAATTAGAAAATTGTGTATTATAAGTAAAGTGATTGAAGCCTATTTGAAGTGAGCAAGTAAAGTTAAATTACAAGAAAAAAATCATTACAACAATTGATCAATTTAATTAAAGCTATTTTCAGAAATAAGTTGAGTTTTAATCGAGTTTCGCATTAAAAAAATCGTGAGTGGAGTGTTATCAAAGATTTGATCCTGTAAGCACATGTGTTAGAAAAATTAGTAGCCAATGATAACCAAATCTGTCATAAATAATTTCTTTAGAAAAAAAGCGTGAGTGGAGATTAATCAAGCTAATTTTGAGGAAGAAAAAGCCGAAAGTTGAGAAGCAACAACGTGAGGTAAATTGTGAGAATGTATAAGTGTTTTGGGGTGCTAATGAAATTTATTCCACAGTCACCACAGTGACCTCGTGGAGCATTGGGGTTGAGGAGTGACTTCGTTCGGTGGAACACCGAGCCACAGAGCGTAATTGGCACAACAAGCTGCTCGCCAAAATCATCGGCATCGTGCGATCGGACTAGGGCGATCCCCTGGAGGTTCTCCTCGTCTCGTGGCTGCGTGCCGCTAGGAGTGCCCCCAGAGTGCGTGGTCAACGGTTTTAAGGATTCGGCCTCGCGAAACCACACCGCTACCCGTGGTTGCCTGCGAACGCGAGTAGTCTGACTAGGGAAAGAAACCCACAGCCAGCGAGATCCGCCCCCCCCCCACTCACGTCCCGGGTATAGAAGATCCATGGAATTTAGTCCGATCGCCTCCAACTCCCACCCCACGTTCGTGTAAGTACCACGCCACGGTTGATGGTATTAGTGCTCTCCAGACTGGGCCGTCTGAGCTATTAGCGTCGTGTTTTGCATCGAACATCGAGGCGACGCCTGGTACCGAGCCCTCGGTGCACTCGGTCGGCGACCATCCGACTCCATCACCAATAACTGAGAACGCCTGGCTTAGCTCGACTAACAGCCGGCCGTCGGTCACCGCACGAAGATCGGCGTCGCTGCCGGCCGCTACACCCGGCAGAGAATGTAAGTACCTGACATTTTTATCGGAGCATGAGCACCCAAACACCAATACCTAGAGCGAGAATGAGTGATCAGTAGGGAAACAAAATGTATTGCTAGAGAATAAGCTTGAACTCACACACAAACTATTTGAAGAGCCACTCCAACAAGTGACGTCACTATTTAGGATTTTATAATTTGAACTTGAAAACTAAAACGGATCCGTTCAGAATCTAATAGGAACTTTTGTTTTAATCAATAAAACCACAACTTAGGAATGTAAATAGCTTTGAATATAAATAGTTTTTTTTAATAAATTGCCACAAAGGCAATCAAAATTGTTCTTTAAATCGGATTCAATAAACTTTGGCTAAGAATGTTCAACAATTATTTGGACTAAACAAGAACTATTAGACTTTTTTTTAAAACTATTAGAATTTGGGATATTTACCTGCTTTGGGGAGAGAGTTCTTTGGGAAAGTGTTGGGGAGTTTATGGTGGTGGATTCTAGGAAGTGTTGGGAAAATTTGGCTAGCAGGGCAAGACCGATCTTGAGTTCTGGCAGGCGACTTGCGTCGTCTGGCGCTTAAGCCAGAACTTAGAGGCCCTTCCAGGATCCTCCTTACACATGGGCATTGCATACTTTTAGGCGTTTATCGGTGGTTGTGTTGGAAATTTTGTCCCAATTTTGAAAATTTGATTCCAAATCGTGAGAACACGCTTCGTTAAGAGGTTTGAGACCAGTTTTAGATTCTACTACAGTTGATCAATCGAGAATAAGTGATTGTTCATTGAAAAAATAGACAAAACATTATTGTTTAGCCGATTCCTCTTGAGTGACCCATAATAGGCAACAAATTGACCCATAATTGTTACACAGCCAATTTTGACCCATTATTGTGGTTTTCATTATTCACCAACATTTTAGTAATTTTCACCGCCTAAAGTGAATTTTACAAGCAGATTTCCATATAAAACAATAAAAAGAAGTTTCAATGAACAGAATATAAAATAAAAATAATGAAAGTGTTATTTTTGTATGAAAAACGATTTATATTATGAAATGATTGTTCCTTGAGTGACCCATAATTGTGCAATGAGTGTAAATGTGATATATTTAAATGAAAATTGCCCAAAACTCCTTGTTTGGATTGTAGGTGTTAGGTAGAAATGGTTTATCCTTTTACAGCTGTAACATATATCTCGAGGTTATCCAAAACATCCAGAAGTTTTGAATTTAGTCTATTGAATACAAATAATTTTGTTTTCTTTTTAAATCACTTGAAATTTTTCAATTCATTCAAAGGTATCTTTTAAAACATGAAATGATGATGGTCATAATCTGGTGATGTTGTAGGCAGCATAAAACGCTCTGGAGCTTTGATTGTAAGGTCTTTACTTGCAATAGGATATTGTGGATTTACCGGCTACTTGTATTCTACCGGTTACTTGAGTAACCGTTACAAAGTAGCCGTTTTCATATAATAATCAACTTGATTGTCAAAAAATGAATGTCGCTGAATAGCTAGTGGCAACGAGGAATAGCGCATACAATGAAAATGTTTAAAAACATTTTGAAGTTTTTTTTTATAAAACGGCCTCTATTGGAGGCCATACTGAAGCGACCGGTAGAATACAAGTAGCCGGTAAATCCACAATACTAAACTAATGTATGCATGTCAGAACTAATTTCATTAGATTCATACGTGTAAATTAGAGTATGCGAGATTGACTTCGCATTAATGACGATTTTTAAAACCATTCAAATCCACATGTTCATATCCTTTAAGGGTTGAGAGATGTTCAACAATTGGCGAGTTTATCAGGTATGCAACAATTCGCGATATACCCAAATAGGAACAAGTATTGATGTTTGGAATAAATATGATCATTATAATCCGATTTACGTATTCAATAGGTACAACACAACAATAAGTAATAGATTAGATGAATAGAAATTCTCTCAGACGTTCGTGACTTCAGCTCTTCTTAAAAAAGGAGTAATTTAATTTCTATGGAATACAAAG
The DNA here is from genome assembly GCF_035046485.1 of Aedes albopictus. Classification (NCBI taxonomy): domain Eukaryota; kingdom Metazoa; phylum Arthropoda; class Insecta; order Diptera; family Culicidae; genus Aedes; species Aedes albopictus. The sequence goes on along the minus strand of NC_085138.1, from coordinate 201,974,318 downwards.
GCCAATTTCGTCAGCCAGCACTAGCCCAGCAGTGACTGACGAGCAAACCTTGATGTATAATGTTATTCTGATAGAAACCGATACCCCAATAATTCAACCCCCAGAAGCATGGATCGGCAATTCCTAAACAAACTCGTTATTGCGGTGGGAGGCGTTCGCTGCCGGTCGTTAGGAAAATTTGTCTGATATTTTCTTTCTCTTCCCGTATTTTTTTTCGGTTCAACATATTCAATTTCTTAGGTATCGTTTTTCCTATCGTCGTACGTCGTCCCACTGACGCTGATATCGATGCTGTACGTCGGGATGCTCGCCCGGTTATGGAAAGGTGCACCGGGCGGCCGGGTATCCGCTGAATCAAGGTAGGTTGATATTGTCGGCGGAAATTGATTGCTTCCATCGTGTCCTATCCCTTTCTAATGCCTATCACACCTATTTCATATTTATATTCTAAACATAGTGCACAGTATGATTTCTAGATAGGGTGCCTGTACCAATTATGGCACTACCTGAGGGAAAATATTTGTGCAAAAATAAAGAGAAGACAAACGAATGTTATCAAAATGTTTAACGATAGGATTGTATGTCATTCCCCAGAAACCCATTCCCCAGAACGACATTCCCCAGAATGACCCAATCCCCAGAAATCCATTCCCCAGAATGGGACATTTCCCAGAAAATTATTCCCCAGAATGGGACATTCCCCAGAAAAATATGAGAATCAGTAGTTCCATGGGAATTCAGGTGAATTGTTAGTTTTTAGAGCTCTAGGTGATTTGACCGAACTCCAGCGGAAGATCAAAAGGCTTCAACGTGGTTCAAATCACCCTTCCGTTCAGGGAAATTTAAAATCGTTGAATGAGATAACTTTCAAATGGACATGGTTTTCATATAATGATGCCTTCGTCAGTGTATCTCAAATGAATATTGAGTTAAAAACAAAAATGCGGCAACCTTACTTGAAGAAGGTTGTATTTCTGTAAGAATGGTAACTAATGTCAGACATTTTATCATTCAACTTTAAATAAAACCCAATAAAAAGAAAATCTCAATTCCAAAAAATCCCAAAAGAACAGCCTGTTAATTGAAGAAGGCAAATTTCAGATGAAAAAAGTCAGCCATTCTATTGGACACACCTCAGAATGACTGTTTCAGCAGTACGTTAAGTTGTAGAGTTCCATATTTTTGCATGAAGTTGAATATGCAAATACCAGTGTTATGAAAAATGAAAAAAAAGATGGTGGCTCATTAGGACAAACATTCCATAAACTGAAAAATAATTCTACTTCAAATAATATTAATGTGATTACTTTTGTGTAAATCAAGTTGTCAAATGCCTTAGTGAAGGTTTTCGGATGCCAGACGCTGGATTTTATCCTTGTGTGTTCCCTTCAAAATTTCTTAGAAGGATGAAACGGAAACCATGTTGCGTTGGATCTTCCTCGCGAGCATTCATTTTTGCATCTTCGCGATCCATTATTCACAAGCATTCGTTTTTTATTTATGCTTCGCGAAGAACACTCTAGCAAGTCAATGGGAGCAGTGAACGAGGAAGTAAGTTGATCATTTGTGCAGACCACATGCGACTTCCATTCGTTCATGGTGCTCACTCCTTCCATCGTCTTCTTCGTTGCGAGTGCATTTTGACAGTTGCGTTGCGGCTAATCTGGTTGGGAAATACCTGGCATCAGGCATTAAAATTCTACGCCGAAATCCGGATTTTCCGCAATCCTCGGTGACCGCTCCGGCTCCCCCTCTCAGTAGAAGGTGATTTTTTGAATCGAATTAGCCCAATCGGCGATAAAATGGCAAAAATATGACCATTTTCATTTAGCAGGTACCAGGGTACCATGTTAGCTAGAATGCCGTGCAACGGGTGCCGTTCACGAAGCTGCTCGTGTGAATGGTTTTCTGATCTTCGCGAAGAGCACGCATGATGCATTGAAGCAATCATGTCTTCGGGCGATGAAGTTTTTTTTTCCAGTCGTAACGAGCGACGACGACGCTTTGTTGATGACGAACAAAGCTCAAGCAATGGCAAACCTGTTCACTCGCAGTTCACATGTACATAGCGAAGCAATATTCATCGCCCTTCGCATGTTTCATTAGTGTTCAAGCACTTTGGGCAGGCACGAAGATACTCTATGCCCAAGGAAGTCAAGGAAATTTCCTTTACGAAAAGATCCTGGAACGACCGGGAATCGAACCCGTCACCCTCAGCATGGTCATGCTGAATACCCGTGCGTTTACCGCCTCGGCTATATGGGACTTATACATGCCATATAAATCTGATACATTAGAATAACTTTGTCAGCATTAGAAAGACATTTACAAAAAAAAGTTGTATTGGGTTTACTCGACGCCATTTCGAAGTCCCAAAAAAATGACCACGTGGTTTATGGACAGCCCCTAAGTAATGGTATATGTGAACAATCACTAGTGCAACTACAAGCATAGTGCTGATCAACCTCCCGTATCAGGGTTACTCAAATTTTATCCCGAAACCAATTTGAAAATGAAAATAGAACCGATTCTGGGGAATGTCCTATTCTGGGGAATGGCTTTCTGGGGAATGGGTCATTCTGGGGAAAGGCTTTCTGGGAAATGTCCCATTCTGGGGAATGGGATTCTGGGGAATGGCATTCTGGGGAACGGCATTATGGGGAATGGGATTCTGGGAAATGACCTACAACCAAACGATAGCATAGCTTCCCATACTTTACAGTAAAAACATAGAAACGGAGCCAAAACTACTTTGAGTGTTTATTACAGCGTGTGCCAATGATAGGAACCCTGTAGGGAAGTGGAACCATCTCGGCAGGGGTCTTATTTTGGGCACTTTTCTGCTATAACTCAGTAAATTCTGAACAAATTTAGAGAATTTTTGGAACGCGATGAGATACGTATAGTATCTAACCGTGTACAAAATTTCAGGTCAATTGGTTTGGGATTGACTGAGTTATAGCGAAGAGTGCCCAAAATACCGGCCGCTGCCCAAATGGTTCGCTACCCTACCAGTTATGGTTACATTTTTTAAATGAATCGGAATCGGGTCAATGGGGGCGAAAAAAACGGCAAAAGCGGCGAGGTCGAGAAGTCAAAAAAAAAAAAATGACCACGTGGTTTATGGACAGCCCCTTTCTGAAGTTCACTCATATTTTTGAGATTAGTGCAACGTAAGAACTATATCGCAATCACACGATACGACGCGGAACAGGACATAACCCTTTTTGTTCCTACACAAACGAAAAAGGATATAAACTTATCTAAGCTTTGTCTTCATTCATCAACGGCTGCTCCGTAGTAGCAATGTACATCGACTCCCATGCGTTGATGTGTGAGACTTTCGACTGGACTTCCTAGGAAATCTTCCACTCTGAACCGACTGGACTTCCTAGGAAATCTTCCAGGAATCTGCTGGTATCCAGCAAATTTTAAGCGGTCTCTTAGCGGAATCCAATTAAAATTCTAAACAGAAAGAAATTTTGAAAACTACCCGATGGGCCGATGGGAAGCCGCTGGAACTCACTGCTGGAATCTGCAGGGATTCGACCACGAATCCGCTGAGATTCGACTAGGAATCTGCTGGGATTTCACTGGAAATCGCTAGCTTCTGCGCTGTAAGTTCGCCTGATTCTGCTAGATATTTTAATTTGACTGTTCTATTCGTGTGTTATGTGTGGTCCAACAGCCATCCATATTGCCTTCTAAAGGACGGCCCTGGTTTCAGGATTCAACCGAATATGTATAAAGCCACTATGCGACTTGGCGTGGTGATGTCCCAGTGGTGTGTGATGTTAATGATGATATCTACTCTACCGGAAGCGTTTCGATTTCACCGATAATAACATTAATTGGTTTGCCCTTGATATACATAAGTGAATCAATTTCGGTTCTTGGAATAATGTACGGCATGTGATAATCATGGATTGATTACATGTATTGTGTATTGTGATGAAGATCAAAGAGAGAGAATGAACCAAAAAAAGAAAGAATGGAATAATGGCAGTTGCATTCAATGTTTTTCTAGCTGTAACTGTTTTCTTGTTCAATCCCCTGTTTCAGATGAAGATAAAATAAAATCATCTATCTGAAATTGAAAAAAAAAATGGATCCCCTACATGTGCGATATTTGATTGACAAGTTTTCCACATTTAATTTCCATTCCACTTCATCTGAATTGTGATAATGAGAAATTCTGTCAATTACATCAAAGCATTCACAAGTTCATTTTCATACGAATCGAATAAACTATTTTTACTAAGGTTGCAACTTAACCTAAATCATTGCTGTACACAATGTAAATAAGCTGATATTCAGCTGTCATTGTTACTTTGGAAGTACACAGGGTCATATTAACGAGCCTGGATAAAACAAAGAGGAGAAACGTCAAAATTGGAACAGGCGATTTAGTGTCATCCCCATAGTTCCAATCGAACAGGAGACCTGTCAAAACGACAAGGATTCGCCACTTTTTTATACTCGAGACACTTTAGGTCATATAACTAGACGAGTGCACCGATAAACTGAATTCATCGCGGTCCGAGAATTTTGACACTACAGCGGGGTCGCTTCCAATCAGAAGTGAGAGATTTCCATTCAGAATTGAACAATTCTGATTGGGAACGACCCCGCTGTAGTGTCAAAATTCTCGGACCGCGATGAATTCAGTTCATCGGTGCACTCGTCTATATTCCACCAGGAATGAACTAAAATCTAGATTGAGTTTAAATAAGGGCGAAAGTAACATGAGAGAGTTCTCTTAATCGACTCTCTCTTCTGCAAATTAAAGTGACAAGATGCAAATTCAATCGAACTTTTTTACACTTAAACGCTAGATTGCATCGCAACCTAGCGATTTATGACCAAAAAGTTCAACAATGTTTGCATCTTGTCACTTTAATTTGAAGAAGAGAGAGTCGATGAAGAGAACTCTCTCATGTTACTTTCGCCCTTATTTAAACTCAATCTAGAAATACTAACATCCATGACAATCTGATGGAGTCAAACCAGATGAGCATTGATTTGTTTTTGATCAAATATTTGACCCTGTGTATTAGTATCTTAATAGAGAATACGACAATGATTTTTCTTAAGGGCCTAACTGACTTGATCGATTTCTCTTCGTGGACTCTCACTTTCGCTAATAACTTGATCAAAACAAACAAAATCATTGTTCTTTGTTTTCTAGAGCAAGATGTAGTCGTCGTCTTCGCATTTCAACCAAAACAATCTTTGGAAAACTTAATACATTTTCCGTAATAACACAAAGAGATTATACATTACAGAGGGTCATCCCCTGTAAACATGTAGACTCTTGAATTACTCATCCCTGTTAATTTAGGGCCACAGCTGTAAAGGCGTGGGTATTCAGTAGGGCCATGCTAAGGGTGACGAGTTGGATTCAGGGCTGGTTCAGGAACTTTTCGTAAAGGAAATTTTCTTGACTTCCTTGGGCATAGATAGAACTTCCACACGCAGAGAAATTAATTGTAAACACAATTAAATTCTAGTTCAAATCAACCGATTTTTCAGTTTATTATAGCGACAAACTGATTTTAAGTTCAAACTGAACTGCTCCGTTGTTTGATAATACAAATATTTTCATTTGTCGAAATTTTTGACAGTTTGTTAAAACAAACAGAGATTTGGCTTGTTTTAAACGAATGCACTTTTGCCACTAACAAAGACGGAATGTGATTGTGTTGGTGACGGCAGCAGCTGCGGCAGCTCGGAAATCTATTTTCAGGTCGTTGGCAAGCGGATGGGAAAAAGGACGACTAAAAAAGACAAAAAAGGCGAAACCGATCAACTTTTTGTTGGTGCTGTTGTGAGTACCTGCGCGTTATCCATCACGGCCAAAGCTGAACTTGAAAATTGGCGAGATGGATTTGTTACACCTTCTTCGTTGTGACGATGTTGGGATAAGCATTTTAAAGATGTGTGAGTAGCGTGGGACATAAAAAGAAATTTTACTCCTGTACACTTTTTGAGTTCCATTTTGGCCCCATATCAACTGTGCAAAATTTCAGCTCGATCGAAAAAAAAAACTATATTTCAGCGCCAGCCGCTTTAAGTTTTCATACGATTTACTATGGGGAAAATTTGGAAGTCTGATTCCTCGTGAAGTTATCTACAGAAATCATTCAACGACTTATTTTTAGGTATCAAGCGATTTTTCTTTGAAGATGTAAATTATCCCCATAGTAAATCGTATGAAAAACTAAGAAAGGCGGGCGCTAAAATATAGTTTTTTCGATCGATCTGAATTTTTGCATAGTTGATATGGGACCAAAATAGAACTCAAAAAGTATACAGGAGTTGGAGTTTTTCCATTTTTTACGCAGAAAAATAAATTGTAAACACAATTAAATTCTAGTTCAAATCAACCGATTTTTCAATTTACTATAGCGACAAACTGATTTCTAGTTTAAACTGAACTGTTCTATTGTTTGATAATACAAATATTTTCATTTGTCGAAATTTTTGGCAGTTTGTTAAAACAAACAGAGATATGGTATTTTCAACATGAAATAATGGTTGATTCAAACGACTGCACGTTTGCCACTAACAAACCCGGAATGTGATTGTGTTGGTGACGGCAGCAACTGCGGCAGCTCGGAAATCTATTTTTAGACCGTCGGGGAGCGGATGGGGAGGAGAACGACCAAAAAAAGACAAAAAAGGCGAAACTGATCAACTTTTTGTGGATGCTGTCGTGAGTACCTGCGCGTTATCCATCACGGCCAAAGCTACGTTTGGAAGTTGGCGTGATGGATTTGCTGCACCTTCTTCGTTGTGGCGATGTTGGGGTAAGCATTTTATAGATGTGTGGGTGCTTTCGGACTATGTTTATGGTTTTTATTTTGTTGAAACAAACGAAATTTTTGACATAACATGAAATGATGGTAATCGGTTGTTTTTATCGATAAACTCTAAATGAAAACAATAAAATATAACTTTGAAATAAGTAAATTCTCAGTTTGAAAATCAATCATGCGTTTTATTGTTTTAAACAAGCGCCATTTTTCTGCGTGTGCCGTTTCCCTATTTCTAGAACATTCAATTAACAATTCCATCATTAACCACATATATGCTAATTATATTTAACTTGCAGGAGAGGCAAAAAGCGCGTCACCCGAATGGTGGTAGTGGTTGTGCTGGCGTTTGCAATTTGTTGGTGTCCTATTCAGGTAAGGATTCTAACGAAAATTTCAATAGATTTCATTAAACAAACTGCAAGCGGGACAAATTATTGACATGGAAAACAAATGATCAGTTTCCATGCGGTGTAGCATTAATTATTTTAGAAATCATTGGGGTTCAATATAGAATGTATTATGTACTCTCCATTAATAATGGGTCAAACATTATAAGTAAAATGTGAACAATACATTGCAATCGTAGGACGGCTGCACAGTGCACTCATATGGGAACTTTCTTATGCACTTTAACTTTACACATTGTTAGTTTTCCTAAGAACATCCGGCTATGATGTGAGGACCCATATGGCTCTCTGAAAAGTTTCATTGAAAGTTTGCCTAACACAAGATACATGTACTGCACGTACACAAAAACTTGATGCACTATACCCTTATGAATAAGCAAGAAGCATGGAGCACATACACGTTCTTGCCATTTCCTTGGCCGTCTTCGCTCTAATGATGTTTGAGTGCAACCACAATATCAACCATCTTTTAGAGAAAATTGAGAAGCCCGAGGGTATTCAAACATGAAAATCTAAATCTTCACTTTTGGATGGAAAGACGACTTTCCAGAAAATCCAGCAATATGCATAAATCGTTCATCCGCAACGCGGGAAGCAAATTAATCATTTTATCTAATTTAAACAGTCTCAAAACAAACACCGGCAGATTGGTTTCTGTTTTGAATTAGCCGGAGTTGGAAATGTGAAGTTTTTATGAAACGGCAATTCAACAAATTATGCTAATTTTGCTTCCACCTCATGCTACGGTGGAAATGGATAATCCAGACAAGATTTTTTTTATACGAAGCTCGCCCTCTATACCTTTGCGTTTGCAGGAAAAAAAAAACTCCCACCATGAGGATGCTTACTAATTTGATTCCATCTCTCCATCCCCGCCATCCGCAGATCATATTGGTGCTGAAGTCCTTCGACGTGTACGAAGTCACACACGCCAGCATCATCATACAAATTGTGGCACACGTACTGGCGTACACGAACTCCTGCATTAATCCGGTGCTGTACGCATTTCTGTCGGACAATTTTCGGAAGGCATTCCGCAAGGTGAGTATGTGGTACCATTTTGTACCTAAGTGGACATTCCGGTCCATTCGACCAGCAACGAGTACTACTGCGGCACAGTGGGAAATCCAGTGGAAGTCAATGGAACATCATTTGATGCGTATGATGGAATCGGAGATTTAAGTTTTATTGAAGCTGAAATTGAAACTTGTGCTAAAATTGGAATAAGAGCATTCATTAAAAAAAAACTTTGATTCAAATTAAATTAAAATCTTAAATTGAATCAAAAATGATAAGAAAAAAATGGGTCTGAACCTGTAACGAAAATCTTTTAACAGTCAGTGAAACTAAAACCGAAATATAAACAAAACCGAAGTTGCTGGAGCAACAGAAACTGAAACTAACAGAAACTGAATGATAAACAGAACTAAACAGAAACAATACGGAAGCAGACATAAAATTGAATCGGAAACTAAATTTGAAACTGAAAAAAAATACTAAAAAGAAACCCAAACAAAATTGGAACAGAAGCTGAAACTACAATGAAGCAAATAAAAATATAAACAAAATCGGAACCTGTATTAAAACTAAACTGCATCTGAACCTATATTGAAAAGCAAAACAGAAAGATGATCAAAACCTGAAAGAGAAATTTAAACACCTAATGCGGCTCTGTGACCCTTAGTGATTCAAATTCCCAAATTCATGCTATTCGAAACCAAATGATCGACTGATTCCGTTTTTTTTTTTGTTTTCATGCGTTTTTAGTGAAAATGGGAGCGTATAAGCTTAGTAACGGAACTGATACCTACTTAAACAGAACCAATAACTATTCAAACATAAATATTTACAGAGTTTGTAACAAAAACTAATTAGTTAGTTAGTTTTTATTTTTAACCAAAATTCAGAAAGAGGGAAAAGTCCCTTTGAGTGATTTTTTTTTCTCTCAATGAAATCGTTCTCAAAAAGGCACAAAACCTCTTAATCTTTTCGAAAAACATTTACAAAGGTAATATAACTTAAAATAAAGGCTCAAATGGCATTCGTTCATAGCAGAGCCAAATCTTGAATATGGGCCGAAAATCCTCCAAAGTCTTGAATGAACCACAATTTTCATCTACCACTGAGATATCTTGCTAAATTCTGAAACGAGAAATTAAAAAAAGAGAATCATGCTATATACGAAATTTCATTTAAAAATTTATAAAGTATTTTCATCAAACGAAGATTTTTACTTCCTAAATACTACAATGGAAAACTATATGATCAATGTCCTTATAGGCTGAGCAAAAATCACATAAATCAGAATCTTTGACATCAATACGATATAAATGACTGTTACAGACATAAGTCTCGATAATGTACACATGAAGTTTCGTCCAACAAACATATTTTTAAACCATAAATTTTGGTTAACTATAGGCCAAATGGAATGACACCAACGTCCCTTATCACTAGAATCCCATGAATATTGTCAATTAACTAACGAATGGTTTCTGAACTCTGTAAAATATTCAGATGAAGCAATTTGTCGACAATATTCAACACCATTACGAACACCTAGTTTGGCTAAAGCATCAGCTTGCTCATTACCGTAAATATTTGAATGAGCAGGAACCCACACGAACTTGATAACAAAACCCTGAAGATGTAAATTATATAGTCCATAGTTATAAACTATGGATAGTCCAGATAGTTATAAACTATCTGAACATATAATAAAAATATTTGGCGACAAATTTCTGATTAAAGTACATGTATTATATAATGCAATTAATTCAGCAATTAAAATCGAGCAAGGAGATTGTAGTTTAAAAAAAATATGCTGAAGAATAATTGTAAATACCAAATCCAGCTACATTTTGGATTAATTATCCATCAGAAAAGTAAAACTGATTAGGCTCTAGGCCAACAAATTTACGTTTAAATAAAATAGGTGCAAAGCGAGGATATGTACTAAAAAAGAAACTAAAATAGTAATTAAAACAGTAATTAAAGCATAAATTGAAACAAACAGTGAGTCAGCACAAACAAAACAGAAACTGAAACAGAAACTACAACACAAACAAAACTGAAACGAAAACTAAAACAGGAAACGAAATAGGAGCATAATGAAAAACACTCAAATAGAAACAAATATAGAAAGTGAAACTAAAAGTTAAACTGTTACAGAAATTGAATCATAAACTAAAACAGAATCAGCTTTGTAAAAGCCAATTGAAAATTAATCCAAAACTAACATCATAATTATAAGTAAAATAGAAAAAAAACCCAACCGAATCAATAATTGCACGGTGTCTGTGGCAAAAAGTATTATCGAAAAAATATCAGTATCGCTAAGTCACCCATCAAATGAAAGCTAAGGGTGTCCTCTTTCATTTGAGGCTAAGAGCGAAATGTTCTATCGGGGGTCTAGAGCAATTTTTATTTTTTTCGTGATTTCTAGAATAAATTTCCGAAGAATACTTATGTTTTGGGTACTTTTTACCCAAAATTTGTATAAGAAAATGACCCCCGATAGTACATTTCCATCTTAGCCTCAAATGAAAGTATAGACCCTTAGCATTCATTTGGTGAGTGACTTATGGATACTGATTTTTTTCTAACAAAATTCTTCTACTATATACACCGTGGTTGGCTTATGTTCTAGTTTCAGTTAAGAATGATTTAAACTTCCGGTAAACTGAAAGTGGAAGTTTAAGGCGAAACTGGAAGCATTTCCTCACTTTTTGGTTTTTGATTTTTTATTAAATAACGAAGCAATAATTTCAAAATCGGTTTTCGTGCACATGTAGAGTATGGATCAAGGTATCTTCTGATTTTTTTTTTTTTGTAGTGGAAAATATTTTTCGTTTTTTGCAAAAACCATTTTTGAACAAAATTTCACAAAAAAATGGTTTCTGCAAAAATGGAAAACATTTTAAATTACGTGGTATCGACAGCTGCAAGGGTCCTGGTTCAGACGGATTGCCTCCGTTGTTCATCAAAGAGTGTTCTTCTTCGTTAGCTGCTCCGGTCGCTCAGCTATTTAATCGTTCACTCCGGGAAAGCACGTTTCCGTCACGGTGGAAAGAGGCGTTGATAACACCCATCCACAAATCCGGAAATGTTCATGACGTCCGAAACTATAGAGGGATTTCGATTCTAAACTGCCTGCCGAAGGTTTTCGAGAGCATGGTGTTGGATTTTGTCTACCCAGCGGTAAAGAATATCATCGACGTGGACCAGCATGGCTTCGTCAAAAAACGATCAACGACCACAAATCTTATGACGTATGTGACCATGCTAACAAACCTCATAGAAAAACGTAAACAGATCGATGCAGTGTATATTGATTTCTCGAAAGCGTTCGACCGAGTACCACACCTACTAGCGGTTGAGAAGTTGAGACGAATGGGATTTCCTGATTGGTTGACTGGTTGGATTGCTTCTTACCTGCAGAATCGTCGTGCTTCTGTTAGATTGGGGGCTATTAAATCCGAATATTTTCACATCACGTCCGGTGTGCCTCAAGGCAGTCATCTCGGTCCTCTGCTCTTCATACTCTTCGTGAACGATCTTTGTGGTGAGCTGAAATCATTCAAAAGTATGTATGCGGACGATCTCAAAATCTTTCGAGTAGTGTCATCAGCACTGGATTGCTGCGCACTGCAAGCGGACGTCGAACAAGTGGTGGACTGGTGTCACAGAAATGGGATGGAGGTGAATGTGCAAAAATGCAGCGTTATCACCTTTACTCGACTTTTCTCTCCTATAGTCTTCTCGTACACGTTGCGGAACTGTGCGCTGGAAAGAGTATCGAGCGTCAAAGATCTTGGTATTACTCTGGACACTAAGCTGCGATTTACGGAGCACATATCCTTGGTAGTAGCCAAGGCATACGCAATCCTCGGTCTAGTAAAGCGAAACACTCGGGATTTCAACGATGTTTACTGCCTGAAAGCCATATACGTCAGCCTGATTCGCAGCATTTTGGAATACAGCGTAATTGTTTGGTGTCCATATCATGCTACACACATCAATCGGATTGAACGTGTCCAGAAGGCGTTTGTCAGATTTGCACTTCGAAGACTACCGTGGAGAGACAGGATGAACCTTCCGCCATACGAAAATCGATGTGCACTAATCAACCTCCCGACGTTGGCAACAAGGAGAACGTATCTACAGAGACTCTTTGTTTTCGACCTGCTAGAGAACAACATTGACTGTGCCGAGCTCCTAGCAAGACTTCGCATCAATGCTCCAGTGAGAAGAACGCGGCGTATTGTTTTCTTCAGGCGCGGGACAAATCGCACGCTATACGGCCAGCATAACCCGCTCGATGTGTGCTGTCAGTCCTTTAATGTAGTGTATCATTTGTATGATTTTAATTTGTCCAAAAATGTGTTTAAGACCAGAATTAGTAATTAAGTTTTAGTCTGTACGATTCCATAATCGAAGACTGTAAAAATAAATAAATAAATAAATTTTCCAACTCAAAAAAAATCAGTAGATACCTTGATCCATACTCTACATGTGCACGAAATCCGATTTTGAAAATATTGCTTCGTTATTTAATAAAAAATCAAAAACCGAAAAAATGAGAAAATGCTTCCAGTTTCGCCTTAAATTATTCTTCTGGATCTAGCTGCGCGTGATGCTGTAAGGAGTGGCTTTCAGCCCTTACCCGCTGTTACCCGGCAGGGCGGCCTAAAGCAGGGTACCTCCACTAAATTCTGGATTTCGGATGAAATGAAATGTTTAAATAATTAATTTTTCAATTTTAAATACTTATATTGTAATCTGACCTTTTACCCCGTTTTCCCCTTAGCACTTCGGCTTCGGTCGACTCGTTGGGGCCCTTCGATGAACAGCAGCGGTGGTGATGGTCGTCGTTGGTTCGCTCCCGCACGGTCTATGCGGAGCTCCTTCTTCTTCTTCTTTCTTCTTCTACTCTTGGGCACTTTTGGACTGTAAAACAGTCGTCCTTGGCGTTTAGCTAGGGGGAAGAGCGGGCTCCTTTGTCGGATCCCCCCTAGCGACGGTGGTGTAAAACACCGAACTGCCTACTCGCCGTAGACAGTCCCGATAGTCACCGCAGTAAACTATCACAGGTGGTACGCCCCTTTGTACAAACCTGTCTTCGTTCTCCTTGGCTTTTAGCTACACGGGCGAGACAAAGCTCTATTGGCTGAGCCCGTGTAGCGAGAACGGTGGGTTTTGGGAACTCTTGACTTTCCACCGGGAGGCGATAGGCTCCTTTACGATTAGCCCTCCCAAAAAGGTGGTTGTTCCAACCCTTTTTGCACTGCACTTCACAGCACTAATATCGCGTTCCCGAACCACGGGCCGGCACTTTTCCGTAGGAAAACACTTCACGGATACTTCCTTTGGTGCTGGGAACAACCTTCCAGCGGGATACGGCGCGAAAACGGCACTTCCACTACTTTTCCCGGGCGTTAGAAAACGGGTTAAAAACGCGTCCGTCGCACTACGTGGTTCGTAACTTTCTCTTTTCTCCAAACAAAACACCACACACCACATATCCACCGTATGCAATTGTTCTGCTGCTTGTTGCTGCTGATGTGTGCCATGTGGTGGGGGAGCGTGGGGGTCGAATGCCTCACCGGTACAATATACACGATTTTGTGTCCCTACATTCTAACTAACTAATTTCAAAGAAAAATTTATAAAAACAAAACAAACAAATTAAAATGTTGCAAAACACAGTGGTGTCCACAAATTTAGAACAAAATTGTAACCACGGGTTACAATGCAACATTTCTTACTCAGCCGCTGGATGCCAGAACAGACGTTGTTTGAGCCGCATCTCCTTGGTGAACAGACGCTCGGATCGTACCTCCTCAATCTAGCTGAAGTCAGAAGGCAGTGAAGAGAATTGTCAGACAAAAGAGGCACAAAACATGCAACAAAGAAGACGCGGCGATTAATCATTATCCCAGCTGGTAACAGATAATGACATGATCTCTAAAATTTTTGTTGCAGACAAAACGGAAGCTGAATTTGTTGCGTACTTTTCAACTCGTAAATAATCATTTATTACCAACCCAAAATCGAAACTTCTTGATGATATATCATCAGTAGCGTTGCAGTGTTTACCGACTCTAAGTTACCGCTCGAAAATCTCTAAATTGGTGTTGCACGATCTTTGTCCTTTTCTGTTCAAGTTGGGACAAACTTATGTCGCATTGGGTGGATTGAGCCAACAAATGCAGGTTGCAACATTGCACAATGGTCGGAAAAAGATAAAGTTCGGCCAAAACTCTTTTTATGTGTTTAATCGAAGTTATAGGTTGCCTAGATATGTTATATAGTATTTTTAGTGTTTAAAAAGGGGTATTCAAATATTACGTAATTTCAATAATTTCAAAAACGGTGAAAATCAGTAAACCCCATATTTTTTGCGTTTTTTGTTAGAAAATCAATTCGAATTTAAATAAATGATCATTTTTTTATCAAACCCAATCAAGTTTGTTCAAAACGTGTGAAAAATGTGGAAAGATAAATTTTATATCAGTAAAAAATGGAAAAATAACGTAAAATATATGAAAAAACATGTCTTTTTTAAATAGCTCTAATTTAAAAAACTGCAAATTTCTGCAAAATATTTAAACGTTTTTAGGCAGCTCTAAGCATGATGTTTAAGATGTACTATTCGAAATTGCGGCGACACGTGACGACACGAACCGTTTTTTAACTTAAAAATTACCAAAATTTCTAAGGTACAATATACGAAAATTTGAAAAGTTTTGTGACATATTAATTTTGCACCATACGTGCATTCAAACAGTCCAATAACAAGCTTTCATATGTTGGATAACTTAAAACATATATTCCATTCTCAAAATATTATTATTTTACTTTTTTCGAATAATTCATTTTTCAATTTTATGACTTAGGCCACTTTGGCAGTGAAAATGTCATTGAAATACAAAAGCTAGTGTACTTTTAATTAAGAATCATAAAAGTACAATACATTAACTTTGTTATAAGGTGAAATAAAGTTTAAAAATATCAATTTCGTTTTTTGAGAGTTTTGGCCGCCCCTTTGTATGGAGCCCGACCAATGTGCATTGTCATTATTGTTGCGTGATGGTTGAATTTTGATTCACTGTCAGAAGGACAACAGTGCCTAGGCTGCACTTCCAGCTAAGTACTCAGCTCTTAGCTGGCGGTCTTTGCCATCGCTTGACTCGTGGAATCGTGAGGTAGGAACTTGTGAGGACCAGAGCTATGTTGAACGCTCTCCTTATCGACTCACCGTTTTGCAGCCCGTCACCTTCAGTATGGTCTTGCTGAATATCTTCGCGCTTACTGGGTCGCTTGTATCTCCTCTAAATGGTAATATTTTTAGGCCTAACTCAAAGTATTATCTTCTTATTTTCATTTTGGCCAAGAAAAGCACACGAATTTCAATTTTAAACACCTTACGTAAAATAAATCATCTCCTTTACAACACATGTTATGAGCGAAACGTTTAGAAAGTTCTCAAGATGACCTTTGAACTTTTTCATACAACTTTGACCAACTCAACTGTGTATAGACTGTTTCAGAAATTATAAATACACTTTGTTTATTAAATTAAATGAACTGTTCTAATGATTTTTACCAACTTCCTTCAGAGTGTAGCATATTGTACTCCATATTTTTATATTTCTTTTCAATTTTCTTGATATTTTAAAGAACAGTCGAGTTCTCTAACAAATAACTTAGTTTTTCAAATTTGCATTTGCACAAATGTGTTTTTTAATGATTTCAACATTATTTATCACTAAATACCAAAATTTGTCTATATTTTTATCACATTTGCTTTCTCAACAAGTTGTCTAAGGAATGCCTTGAAGAAAATTTGGGAAAAATCGATAAAGGCATTTCAACAACATTTTTTCGGAAATCAAGTTTCTAATTTTTTAATGTTTTCTACAGAACATAAGAACTACCACACAGTTTCTTAGCTTTCCTGAACGCATTTAATCTAAACAAACTTATTTTTTCAGCTCATTCGATCCTTCAGATGGGAAAGCATGTCATACCATAAAAATGAATGCAGTAAGCAGTAATTAAGACATTCGTTTGCTTAACGTTTGTTGCTACTGGTGTTGTTGAGAAATTTGAAACAAAAAAATGTGTGTTGAGAAGGCCCGTGTTGTTACATTTTCTGACCACTTTGTGCAACTTCAAATTTTAATCATCTAGCTTACAGAGCCCTATTTTTTAACTTTTACCAGAAACATCAACAAAATTGGTATTATTTGCTTCGTTGGCATGTTTACTATAAGAGCTAGAAGAAACTTTTTTGGATATTGTGCTCAAATTGAAATGGCAGTTAATCGTTAGTGTATTTATAATTTCTGAAACAGTCTATATGAAGTACATTTCAGTAACAAATTTTGAAAACGACGTATAATCAATGCTACACCATTGATTATACGTCGTTTTCAAAATTTGTTACTGATTTCTAAGATGATTAATAATACTTTTGTGCAAATAAATGAAAAGCTCTTTTCCAGGTGGCAAAACATTGAGAGCTTTTGATAAGAAAACTTTTCTAACAAACAATTTTCCCACTGTTTCCAAACTACCCTGCATACGAGGTTGAATCGGTACCTGGCTGGTCGAATGGAACCTACCAAGAATGGATTTAATTTAATGATTTTTCTGCTCTATCACCCCCATCCCATGCTCGAAATTCAAACTCATTCGATTGTGTTCCCTTACGCAACCCTTTGTGCAACGCCGGTGTTGATGAACGAACATTCACAGTGTGGGATCGGTGTGGAGTTGTAATTGATAAAGATTATTTTTCTCTGATTTATCTTTGTGCTGCACCGATGCACGCCGATGGACAACGAACGGACCGGATCCGGAACAACAGGTGGTATGGTGTGGAAAGCCTCCGTCGCTGTTGCCTCAGGGCGGTCCACAGACGAAAACCACCCGCACCGGCAACGGAACGTCCAATGCGGATGTTTTGTGAGTGGAAGTTGGCGCCGATGGCGGCGGTACAAGCGGAGGTGATAGCAAACTCGTTGAAAAGTACATCGAAATTACTAGTGCACTGAAAGGCGGCTTGCAGTAATGACAAGCATAAAAATGTTTTTAAATTTACCATGGCAAAACATGATCATCGACCCACCAACGCTTCTTGTGTGCGTTTTGTTTCTTCTCACATCAACCGGTTCGATAGCCGAGTGGTAGCGTGCGAGCCTGGTGATGTCAAGGTTCTTGGTTCGAATCCGGTTGCCAACAGAAACTTTTTTTAATTGAAAATCGAGTCCATGGTAAAATTAAAAACAAAATTCTGTTGAATTAAAAAGAAACTCAGTCTGCACAAATTTAGTGGCGTTGTGTATTTAAATTGACCCTCAGAATAGTAATTTCAACCGCAAGCCTCCGTTCAGTGTGTGTAGGATAACCACCTGCTTGGTGCATTGTAAATAACTAGAGCATAAATCATCCAAGTCGTAGATTAGATATAGGTACTGGGGTGGTTCGACAAATCGTGTTTTACATATCTTAACAAGCTTCCATGTCATGCTTCAATCATTAATACTATACAAAAGTATGTTTTGTATATTTGGGAGGAACCTATATGAAAAAAAAATCAGTGTGAATCATTTAACTGAGCTGAGCGGGAGCTTGACTGACCCAGTAGATGGTACTCCAGTAACGCCAGAACAGCTACATTCACGAAAGGAATCAATGAGATAGCTGCTTGGGACTGACAGGCATCTTTAGTGTGTGAGTGTTCATGTTCTGCTATTTTTAGGTGGGAATGGCGTCTGCTGCGTTAGATTGCAGGATAATTTAGGGAAGGGTATAGAAGTGATGATTTTAATGGCTTGAGACAGATCGCTCAGTCCTCTGCGTATGCACAAGTTCATGCTGGGATGTCGGAGATTTAGGGACAACTCCGGTCGCTGAAGTATACAAAAGGCCTCCAGGTGCCATATCTGTTTTAAGTCATCTAACAAACGATGGTATCTCTTCACCTTACCAGAGAACGTTGATTTTACATTTTGGACTAACGGTACAGCGATTACGATGAGGATTAACAGTTCCCGATCTGTTTCCAGAACACACTAGTAGGACCATCGACCACAGTCTAAAGTTATCACGCGTACTACCAACCTCCGCTGCCCGTCAGCCGACCTGAAACTACAACCAAACTGGCCGAAACGCCTGGACTGACAGCAAGCGTACCTAGCGAATCTTAAGTTTTGACATGATCTCATCGCCTAGCCTCGATGGGTAACAACACCACCTATCGGCCGTTGAAAAAATAAATGAAGTAAAATGCATACGGACAAACGCCGTTTATCATGTAAAATGGCAAAGTTTGAGTTGATGTAACTATGATTTGCTTTAATGGATTATGCTTAATTTTTGGCAAGGAACCACCAATATGTTGAATTTTACGTATATGAAGTACACAATGTTTACGTTCACAAGTCTGGGCGTGACAAGGCGATCAAAATGTGCAAATGTGATCGGACAGCGGTTCCTCTTTGATTAACCTTCGCCGTGCATTAGGGTAAAGATAACCCAAAACGCGATTTCAAGCATTAAAGACTGGACTCGAAAAAAATGAGACGCTCAAAATAATGTATAACTTTCGATTGCATTCACAAAAATATTTGATTTTTTAACCAGGAATAGCATGTTATGTGTAGTTAATGCCCTAAAAATTTCATCAAAATCGGTTCAGTATTGGCGCAAATATTGTCGATAAAATAAAACATGATTTTAGAAATTTTGGGCTTCCATTTTAAAAATTGTTTAGTCTGAAAATTTGACTGTTCAAGAAAGTTCTTCAAGAAAGTTATAATAAGTGGTGAAAATTTCATTATAATCGGTTCAGTACTTTTTTTTAACAATTCACACAAAAACGGGGTTTTCAAATTTTGGGCACTTTTTAACATTTTGAAATCAGTGTGCATTATTTTGACTGTAGAATTGGCAACACTGTCCCGATTTTTTTTTGAAACTTTTACAGAGTAAAATCGTTGTGTTAATCTGTTCTCAGTGAAAATTTCAGCCATTTTGATTGAACATTTTAAAAGTTAGAGCATTTTGAATTTCACTACACCAAAAACCACATCTGCTTATTGTGACATAGTGCTACATATATGGCTATAACTTTTTAAAGGTCAAATCAAATTAAATGAAATTTTGACACAATACATCTACATACATACTTTTTGTACATAAAAGTTTTCATTGAAATCGGTTCAGTATTTTTGGCTCTACAGTTTTAGGTAAAAAATGTGAGATTTTTTAAAGTGTTTGTTTGGCCCAAGATTCTCAAATGGTAAATCTCTTGTTTCGACGATATCTCCGCCAACACTCAACCGATTTTGATGAAATTTTTATGGTATTAGCTACACATCAGCTATTTTTGTACACGCAATCAAAAATTACACATTATTCTTTGTGTCTCATTTTTTCCGAGTCCAGTCTTTAATATCTTTTTTGTTTATTAACTAATCGTAATGAAACTTCCTGCCTCTTAATATTTAGCAGAAACGAAGCAGTTGACGATTTTGTTGTTTCTCAAGGTGAAACCAAAATGGCAACACACAAAAAAGTTACGAATAGAGCATTGGGTTCATTATGACCCAAAAATTCGAACTCTTATAGAATGATGAATTTTCTACCAATTCAAATGACCAACGTCTTGTTTGAAAGATAATTTCCTCAAAAATGTATTCATATGATAAAACAATAGTTCCGGGAACATTGGCCACCGGGAATCTGCTACAAAGGGCACCACGTCGGACATGTTGGATAGCATTGTATTTTGACAGTAGTTGTGGAATATCTCGCGTTCTGGACCATTTAGAAGGATACTATCTTCGGCAAAGTTGCTCAGAACACTAAGAGCTTTTGCATAGAGAACAATTTAATTCGATAATCGCCCACTGCATTAAGTATTTCATTGGACATTTCCTTTGGAAAATTCCATCTGTTATTACTTTGGAAGTTCTATTAGATACTCTCTTACAAATTGAAGGGAATGGCCGGGAAAAATATCATAGGACTAAGGAATTTCCAAAAATTAAAATGATTGCCAGAGAAGTTTCCAAAAAAATAGCCGAAAAATTTCCAAAGCTACATTGCTTTCTACAAGAAAAACTTTATTCTCCCGAGCAAGTTTGCCGAAGTCGGATTTCTTGAATGCGAGAACACTAGAGCCACGCAGTGAGTGATTCTCGAACTAAATTGTTTTATGCGAAGGCGTAAATTGTTTTCAGTCTTCTGAGAAACTTTGCCGAAGACAGTATCCTTCTAAGTGGTCCAGAACGCGAGATATACGACGTTTAGACTAAACTAAAAGCTCACAAACAAATCAGCGCCACCCAGTGAATGATTCTCGAATTAAATTGTTTTCTATGTGACAGCTCTTAGTTTTCTGAGCAACTTTGCCGAAGACAGTAACCTTCTAAGTGGTCCAGAACGCGAGATATACGACCTTTGGACTAAACTGAAGGCTCCCAAGAACGCTAGCGCCACGCAGTGACTGTTACTTGAACTAGATTATTTTTTATGCGAAAGCTTTTAGTCATCTGACAAACTTTGCCGAAGACAGTATCCCTCTAAGTGGTGCAGACGGCGAGATATTCCATAACTACTGGCAAAATATAAAGCTATCCGACATGCCCGGCATGGCGCCCTGTGTAGCGGATTCCCGGTGGCCAATGTTCCCAGAATCGATGTTTACCAAGATAATTTCGTCCAGAATGTGTGAATATTCTGGACGAAATTATCTGTCAAATAAGATGTTGGTCATTTGAATTGGTGAAAAAATTATTATTCTATAAAAGTTTAGATTTCTGGGTCATAATGACCCCAATTCGTAACTTTTTATTTAAAACCCGAAAAATGTTAATCAATCGAAAGCTCGTCTTTACATGCAATAATGGCGTCCACTTTACCTTGTTATGTCTAATTCTGCTTCCTTTGTGGGGGCTCTAACCAGGTAGTACCAACCCTGGGGAATTCCTTCCTGTTAAGGACATACAGACGTTCACTGCCCAGACAACACTAGTAGTTTCTACGTTCTGCCCTAACACCGTAGATCTTCTTCTTCTTCTTTATGGCTCTACGTCCCCACTGGGACTTGGCCTGCCTCGCTTCAACTTAGTGTTCTTTGAGCATTTCCACAGTTATTAATTGAAGGGCCTGCCATTGCATGAATTTGTATATTGTGAGGCAAGTACAATGATACAGAGAGACAATTTTCCCGACCGGAACGGGAATCGAACCCGCCGTCTCCCTTAACCCCTTAACCACTAGGCTAACTGGAGACCGTAGATGTAGTGCTTGAATGAAATGTTGGTGATTGGATTCGCCGCTCGCAATACGCGTTCTCCAGCTTTGAGTTAGCGAACCTTCTGAATAGTTGCTGCATTTAAGTCAACATGCTGCCATTCATGAGCCAAGATCCTAACAAGTGCGGCTTCATTCAAAGCTCTCACGGTCCAAGATCCGACTTTCCATTCGTTGTACTTAATTCGTTGGCTCTGATCTGTTCCAGTTGAATCAATCTACCAGCTCTACTTTTGCTTTTCTTGGTAGTTATATCCCAATATTTTTGAAGTATAATAGGAAATGGGCTTCGTTAAAATTATTGTTTAATATCGTTACCAGCACAAATTCAAAAAATAAAAATCCTCGAAAGCTGGATGGCAAACAACGGGTTATAAATACAAAACAAAGTTCACTATATTTTCCCAAGGAGTCGTTAATAAACAGTAATAATGAGTAAAGCCAAATGACCAATGCTACCGTGTGCAGCATAGTTTTCCCATACCTATTCTATGGGAGTCCCTATTAGCATGAGACAACAACGTATGTTGCACGTGGCAGAATGTGCAACACGATTTTTCGAGCCACCCCAACAGGTACGACTACCTAGTACAACAAAGCTGGTTTCCAAACGGAGGTACACACAAAGAGTGCTTCCCATCGCATGAATTGGTAATTTCTTAGATCAGATAGCTATAGATACATAGCCACGTAATGTAAGTATGTGTTGTTCCCATCAATTAGGAATAGAAGACCAGCAGGACAGATTGAGAGCATCGTGAGGTCTTCCTAGTAAAAGTGATTGAAACCGACAAATCATCCGACAAGGATGTTTATTGTGTATACAAATCATTGGGACAGAAACAGCTCTGGGTACACACATGTCGGTGTATTGAATTTCCTCTCCGTTGATTGCATGTGGTCGACCACTCGAACAGGTGTGTCGTTTTGTCTATAGACCGGGCGTACTGGTACTATCCCTATTGTATAACGACTTTCGACACGTGCAACTCGTTCCAGGAAGACATACATATACACTGAGCACTTGTGATGGACTATGAACATTGTTTTTAAAAAATATTATTTTTATATTACAGGAACATATACCAACTGAAGTTGAAACATTCTTTGATCATCACCGGACTTTATTCTTTGTACAGTGGTTAACAACAGCTTCTCAGATAAAACCGCTGGCTCAGCTTGATAAAAACGCAGCCCACGTGAATGAAACTGAATGTTGTAGATAAACGCATAGAGGCGCAAAAATACGTGGAGAGTGAGGAAAACATCAATGATTTACATGTTACGTAGAGGCGTTGGAAATTGAGACATGGTATTGGGGAAGGTAAAAATTGATTCGATTCAAATAGGATATGTATATCTTTAAAACAATTAAGTTGCAGAGAATAATGATGGCGTGTTTTTGGAATATAACTTTGTTTGAACTGTTAAAAAAATCCTGTAATTTGAATTCAGTGACAAATAAGCCACTGAATACGAACCCCAAGATAGTTAACAGATTGATGACTGAACAAATGGGTATAGTAAAACATGGTTGTGTGGATTTCAGGATAGTAGGGAGGTTTCAAAAAATCCCCAGTATTATGCCTGTCCAACCTTCTGAAACCACGGGTTATAAGTCAGACTCCATAACAATTCGAAAAGAAACACGCTGCGTTAAGAGATTCAAGTCCAGATTTGGATTATAATATTATCGAACTACCCAAAATGTAAGGCCATTCATTGAAAAAATAGTCGAAACGAATAGACGAAGATTCACAGACAAACAGACGTATCGCTTTGAACAAGTTGCGATAAAAATCATCGTCTCGAAAACATGATTGCAGTGCCAGTGCAATTGAGCTAGCGTTATTGGCTACAGTTTGTCCTAGAACGAATAATTGTGCAGTAGCATCATACTGTGGTAAGCATATTCCGAAAGCAAAGCATCCAGTTGCTTGGGCAAACTCTCACAACAAAGCCGCAATCCTGATTTTTTTTTTATTCAAGTGCGCCATCTTGGAAACTCTGGTCACCATTTTTGGACTTCGGACTTCTTCCCCATAGAGATAAGTGACATTTCAACACACGAACACCAGCGTGATTTTTTCCATACACAACCGGGATGAGAGTGCACATATTTTCCCCCAAGTTTCACAACTACATCTACAAAAGAGACGCTCATACATTTGAACGTGATTACTACTATACCAGATATACACGGGAAAATACATTCCCCTCATCATGAATAAAAAATCATATTCTTATGATGTCTGCCAAGTCATAATATCAGTTATAATTCATAATATCATGAACGAGTTTACCAGAATCATGAATAGAAACAAGCATTTTCATAAATTATATTCATGGTCACTTCTTAACGTCTCACTTATCTGCCATATGTAATTATACAGGGTGTTAGGTTCAGGCAGACAATTAAACGTTCCATAATAAATACAAAATTTCCCATAAATAATTCAAAAAGTCCCAGTGAAGAAACAGGGCTGTAAGCAGTAATAAATAACAAAAGTTCCATAAACAAATAAAAAAATGCATAAATAATTCAAAAGTTTCAATAAAAAATTGATTTTTGAGCAATTAAAAACGTCAAAAATGCAATGAATAAATCAACTGTTGCAATAAAAAAAGCCATTTTTCCCACCAAATAACTTCGAATTTTCCATAAATAAATCCGATTTTTCCATAATAAATTAGAAAATTCACAATAAAAAAATATCGAATAAGCAATAAAAAATTCAAAAAATGCAATAAAAAATGACGAAATTACCCATGAAAAACTACTGCAGGAAATTATGAGACAGTGAAATGCTGAATCGCACTTATATGACTGAAACGACTGAAAAGCTTGCGTAACTATGATTGCAATTTATCGAGCAATTGCTTGCTGTCCGAACTCGCTATCGCTCGTCGGACCTAAAAAAGGGATAACATCTATGTTTGCATTACACCGGCACGGTGCCCCCACAGACCGTTATTATAAAATAAAAATGTCCATCAAAACTAAGTTCAGGGATCGAATCCTGGTGCCATTCTGCACCTCTGGGCAAATTTTTAAAATAATCCCTAGGAGGAATCTCGAGAAATCTCGATTTGATGTTTTATACTAAGAAATTTCAAAGAAATCCATGTTTAGATTCAACAATATCGCTTAAATACCTACAAAAAATGTCCCCAAAGTATTCAAAGTTGTTTCAAACCAGTATATATTTACCAACGCAACTTTTATTATACATATTTACTACTCACCCAACTCAATTAACTGACTAAACTTACATAAGTATGTTTTTCCAAGCCATGCATCGGTTTTAACGTAAGCATTAAAAAGCGATTTTCCCTATTGTTTTATGAACATATTACAAATCCCAGTGTTATACATTAAAATTTTCCCTAATTCTACAACATGTTTACTATATTTCGAGGAACCAACCCTCCGAAGACCACAAAGGGATCTTAGATATGTGGAAAAAGTTATTGACTGAAATCCGAATACCGTCGTTGGGGGTGAGAATGGGTCAAAAAAGGATACTCAGAGATTGTTTGTTAAATAACAAATGCAGTTGAAGTCAGAATAACTTTTTATCTGGTATGTATACTCTTCTATATGGTAATGATAGTTTAGCAAGAAAGTATCACATTATATTAATTGTCTACTAAACTACAAATGATTGAAAATTAACCCAATCTCACCCCTTAGAGGGGGTGAGAATGGGTCAAAGTATTCGAAGTCGCCTATCTAAGAATACAAGTTAATTTTATTGATCATATCTAGTAAACCTACTTAAAATACGATGTAACCATGACGAATAAAAACTTAGGTAATTTTAAAAGATGATTAATCCACCTAAAAGGGCTAATACAATCGAAAAAATGGTTGAAACTTGATAAAATAAAGTTTGTATGTTGTATCGCCATTTTTAGCCACCATAATCATCCACATTTAATGTTCCAACCTCCATGAGAGGAGGGGAGATTACAATGAGGGAGAGGCGCATTAAAAGATTTATTGAAAAAAAAAATGATATTTTTCGACGTTCGTTCGTCTTTCGAAATTTTGTCATGTTACCGGTTTTATGGCTCCGTATTTCCTGGATGCCACAACCGTCTGGTAGTTTCACGATATTTCCTTAAAATTTAAAAAATGAGTGGAGAAGAAAAACGCTATCAAGTATATTTTGTGAGCTTACGATATTGCAGTACACTAAAAATTAGCTGATGATCTTCTTCTTCTTCTTCTTCTTCTTCTTCTTGGCGTAACGTCCTCACTGGGACAAAGCCTGCTCTCAGCTTAGTGTTCTATGAGCACTTCCACAGTTATTAACTGAGAGCTTCCTCTGCCAATGACCATTTTGCATGTGTATATCGTGTGGCAGGCACGAAGATACTCTATGCCCAAGGAAGTCAAGGAAATTTCCTTTACGAAAAGATCCTGGACCGACCGGGAATCGAACCCGTCACCCTCAGCATGGTCATGCTGTATACCCGTGCGTTTACCGCCTCGGCTGTATGGGCCTTAGCTGATGATCATAGGAGCTGTCAAAACGCATGGGTTTATTGTTATAAATGATTTTAGGCACTAAACGTATGAACACACTCGTTTGGCACTTCTTCGACATATATTCTAAAAAAGCGTGCTTTTATGAAGATACGGTAAACATGGCACCACTCTAACGTCAAATGGGGACTGGATAACAAGTTGAATTTTTAGTTAAGGTTATGTGCACTCGATAACTTGCTTGGCCCAATCTCACTCCCATTCTTAATATTTAGACATAGGGTCGAAAATATTGAAATTTTAATAAAAAGTGCATTGACAGTCCGCTTTTTTTCGTTGCATCAACCAGGTAATACCTACAGCTAACCACTTTTAAGAAAATTTATGGTTAGGTACTTGTGTGAAACATTACGAAGGAGAATTTTTTTCAGAGTGATTTACTAGTAGTTTCGTCATATTAGTTTAGCCACAAATTTAACAAAAAAAACGATTATTGCTAAACATCTTATTCTGCATCATGATGTGTAAAAACATCTTCTCTTTGAAATAATATAAAGTTTTCAATATAAATTAGCGATAGTTGATGAGCTATTTCAAATTTTATGCTTCTCCGTTTTGACCCAATCTCACCCCCCAGACCCATTGTCACCCCCATCGACGGTAGCACGGAAACGCTGTTTAACATGTAAGGAATAACAATAAATAATCAAATCTCGTCATTTTATCGATCGGGTAAAGCTTCATAACTTTTTTCCATGAACTTCGAATCGCTTTGAGGTCTTCGGAGGTCTAATTCATCGTGAAGTTTGCTACAGAAATCATTCATCGAATTATTCTTAGGGACCAAGGGGTGACCTCAAGCGATTTTTCATTGAAGAAGTAAATTTTCTCATAAAATCGTCTGAAAAACTAAGAATAACGGGCGCAAAAAAAATAGTTTTCCCGATCGACCTGATATTTTGCACAGTTGATATGGGACCAAAATGGAACTCAAAAAGTGTACAAGAACTAGACTTTTTGCATTTTTTATATTTTCCCATATAAACCGTGTCCCATTTTATTACATATACGTCGTAGTTTCCTGCCCTTTCAAAATTGGTGTACTATTAGATCTTTATTTAACACATATTTCTCAGTAAATTTTCAAGTGATCATGTGCAAGAATATGTAGCACTTTTCATTCAAAAAAAAAAAAAAATGTTCAAAGTTCTAGGCAATGCAAATCAAAGATAATCGTACACACCGTAGATGCTACTCCGTAATTGACCAGACCAATTGAAGTTGCACAGAGAACCAATGAAAGCAAGGCTTGGGACTAGCTAACCATTCTCAATGTGCACAATTCGAGAGTTCAATAATTGAAAGTCAATAACGGCGCTGGCCACGTCCTTACGGTCATCGGATCGATTATGTGTCATACTCGCCCCATATAGGAGCGATACATTTACAGCAAAGAACAATACAATTACTAAACACTGAGCGCCCCTGTTCAAAATGCTAAGCAATATCGAAAAAAGTATAAATTTGTTTTTGACTATTGTGACTGAAAACGTTATTAATTTTAAGAAAACTGCCTTCAAAGACCTACTCCGGTTTTCTAACCCTAACGTTGGTAACCAAAAGCACACATGACAAGCAACGTTTTTTGCACCTTTTTTTTCTGACTTTTGTGCACTGCCAAATGTTTGGTATGTCAGTTTAATCAGTTAATTGATTTAGATGAGTAGTAAATATGTATAATTGAAGTAACGTTATTAAATAAATACGGGTTTGAAACAACTTTGAACACTTTAGGAAAAGTTTGTGTAGGTATTTAAGCGATATTGTCCAATCTGAACATGGATTTCTTCGAAATTTCTTAGTATAAAATATCAAATCGAGATTTCTCGAGATTCCTCCTAGGGATTATTTTAAAAATTTGCCCAGAGGTGCAGAATGGCACCAGGATTCGATCCCTGAACTTAGTTTTGGTGGACATTTTTATTTTATAATAACGGTCTGTGGGGGCACCGTGACCGGGCAAATTCTTGGATCTGTGGTTTGCCTAGAACTGAATCGATGCAGTTACGGTGCATCGGATATCGGAAACTTCGGCGGCCTTCTGCCGCCTCAGTTCCTCAATCCTCTATGCGGCTTCGCCGCATGGTCTACTTCATTTTTTGGCTCAAAATGCATTTACGTGTATTGCTCATTTTTCGACATTTATTGATTATTTATATTTTCGTTTATTGCACTTTTTGAATTATTTATTGCTTTATCGATATTTTTTTATTGTGAATTTTCTAATTTATTATGGAAAAATCGGATTTATTTATGGAAAATTCGAAGTTATTTGGTGGGAAAAATGGCTTTTTTTATTGCAACAGTTGAATTATTCATTGCATTTTTGACGTTTTTAATTGCCCAAAAATCAATTATTTATGGAAACTTTTGATTTATTTATGCATTTTTTTATTTGTTTATGGAAATTTTGTTATTTATCACTGCTTGCACCCCTGTTTCTTCACTGGGACTTTTGGAATTATTTATTAAGAATGATGACTTTCTTATGAGTCGTTTATATTTTAGCCGTTAGGTTCATGAGTGCAAACTTTTTAAAGGGTGATAGAGGACCATATATGGCAAAAAAAATTGTTCTACGCATATGGTCAAATCTCAACCGTTACGTTTTGATTATTATTGCCATTTTAAAGTTATAGCCAGTTATATAACTTTAAAATGGTCAAACTTATTACAGTTTTTTTACCCTTTTTCGAAAGATTATTGAAGTTTCTATCAAATTGGCATCTTCGAATCGATTGGTTTAGTTAAATAACTAAGTTTCTAGAGCAGGGGTTCTCAAACTTTTTCAGCTTGCGACCCACTTTTGATTTTTGCAGTATTTGGCGACCCACCAGCATGTATTTCCATAACGTGTCATTTTTTGAAAATTTGGGCTGCCTTTTTCAATAAATACATATGATTGCTTTCATAGGTTAACTTACGTCACGTAGTACTTAATCTCACTATTTTTATGTTTTTTTTTTTCATTTTAAATGCTTTCTTTTTGTGTTTTTTTTTTTTTGGTAATGTCAAAATAAGTTAAGGTACCCAAGTAATCAGTATCAGTAAATTCTATGTGTCAACGATTTGAGACAACCTTGCCTGTTTCTAATAAAAAAATATTGGTCTGGCTGCATGCACAACTACAGAACACCACAGATTTTAGTTGTTGAAAATATAGGGGCTATTACCTATATGCATTAGTGTGGGTCATCGGAAGCGTTTTCTCAGATCAAAGCTTTTTTGTTTCCGTTTCGGGTCCTGAGTATCTGTGCAAAATTTGAGCACGATCGGTTGCGTATACACTTTGCGCAATGCAATTGAAATTTGTATGGGATTTTGTATGGGAAAACATACTTTTTTGCATTTTGGCCATAAGTTGAAAAATTTTGTCTGAAACTTTTTAACCGATACTGTAAAATGATAGCCTAGGATGTTCTGAAGAACTTTGTTGAAGACCGCAAAGCGATCCGATGCTTGTGAAAATAGTTATAACCAACGAACCTCATGCATGTGTTTATGTTTTAACATGTAAAGGAATAACAATAGCAACAAAATCATGATGTTTCGCCAAGCAATGCCAACGCTATAACTTTTTTCATAAGCATCAGATCACCTCGCGGTCTTCGACAAAGTTTTTCAGAACACCCTAGGCTATGTTTTAACTTTAACGGTTACACGGTTTCAGAAAAATTCGAGCTTGTTATGAGAGAAATACAAAAAAGTGTGTTTTCCCATGTAAAACCCCATACAAACTTCAAACGCGATGCGCAAAACGTAGACATAACCGATCGTGCCAAAATTTTGCACACTAATTTGGGTCCTGAAATGGAATCAAAAAAGCTTTGATCTGATGGGATACCATTGAATTTTTCACTTTTCCATATAAACGATGACCCACTCTAATATGCATCTGCAGCACTTAAAAAAAATCCTTCAAAAAATACGAAAATTGTTCGATTTTTTTTTTAGTTTTCACGTGATTTTTTTTGAATACATCAAAAAGATCGGCAAGTGGGTAAACATCATGCAGAGATTTTAGAATAATAGTTCTGCTGGATGGTTTGATAAGTTCTGATTTCTGTAAAAGTTCAGATTATCGAAATTCAACAGAATTTTATCGAAGTTAAGCTGTGCCAAAGTTCGATTAAAATAAACAGATAATTTGATAAAGATCACCAAACGTTCGTTGTTCTCCTGTCGAAATTTGTCTTTTTTTGTTGATTTTATGGTATTTTTTTCTGATATTCTAACTACTGGGCTTAGCTGAAAATCTTATTGAAAATTCTAACTGCAAGCAACAACTTGAACTTATTTTTTCCAGAACACAAGGAAAATCTATTTTGTTCAGAATCTCAAACCTTTTGATTGAAAACACAAAGCTTAAGAAACAATTTCAGAATCCAGAGAGTAGTTTTAATATTCAATTTAATCTAAAACCTAAATTCTAGAAATAATTTTGTCGATTCTTTAAGAGAGTGTTTGTACATTAGAAAATGGATGACAATACCATTTGACATAAAATAATCAGGACAATCATTACTATATTGCCAAAGTCTTCGCGACCCACCAAAAATCAGCCCGCGACTGTTCCACTCTACAATTCGTTGCCGCCAAACTTCTAGCTCTTATCGTTTTCTTGCAATTTTGATTTAAATGTGCGGCACAGTGCGCAAAAAAGTGCTTACCATGACAGTTGCAAATTTATGATCTGAAATGCGATGTTTAAATCAAAATTGCAAGAAAACGATAAGAGATAGAAGTTTGATGTCAAAGAATGAATTGTAGAGTGAAATAGGGGTCACAACTTTACCTAAGAAATAATTTTAATTTATTACGTATTTTTCAAACATAATTGACAAAAACAAATTAAAACACACTACTTTTGAGCTATTTGCTCAAGAAAACTTAGTTATTCAACTAAACCAATCGGTTCGAGGTGCCATTTGATAGGAAATTCAATAATCTTTCAAATAAGGGTCAAAAAACTTTAACAAGTTTGACCATTTGCAAGTTATAGCCAGTTAAGCCAATAAGAGTCAAAATCATGGGAAGTTCAATAACTACGTAACGGTTGAGATTTGACCATATGTGTAGAACAATTTTTTTTTCACCATTTATGGTCCTCTATCATCCTTTAAAAATTTTGCACTCAGAAACCTAACACCCTGTATAATTCGTCCAGCATAAACATGTGAAAAAATGAACAGGCGCCATTTTGAATTTTAAGCCGGCATCTTGGAATTTCTGGTCTCCAGTGCCAATTTCCACACAAAATTCATCAACCACGCTAAAGGTTACAAAAATCGCCGCAGTTCGATGTGTCGCATGATGGGGCTTGGTTAAGTTTTATATACGGCCAGTTCTACCGGTCCTGGTCCGGCCATCACTGAAATGGCCATAACTCCGAAACGCCTTGACCGATCCGGACCATTTTGTATAGCAAACAATGCAAACAAAGCAACAAATTCCGATTCGGTTTGAGCTAAAATCCGTAAAATCTGTCGATGGGAAGTGCCTTAAAAGTGAGTGAACTTATTTTGCGCACATACATACACACATACAGACATAATCTCAATTCGTCGAACTGAGTTGATTGGTATGTATATATGCGACTTGATCCTCCGAACATTTTTTTCGAAAAATCCTTTTTTGAGTGAACATATAGCGTTTCCAGTACAATTATGGTACGAGAAAGGCAAAACCATAAAAAATGTACTAAAAACCTTTGGCCTTGAGCCTTCTTTATCCTTTTATTTTCCTTCGATGTATGTTATGTATTTTCTAATTGGTATCGATCGCCTACGATCGTTAACACAACTGTAAATGATTTCCAGCTATATACCTCCAGTAAGAGCCAAAGTAAATTATCGAACATGCATAAAGAGTAGAATGTTTTGATCCCTCGAGGGAACTGCACCGAGTCCTCATTATTTTACCGGCAAAGCTTGTTATCATATGGCGACCGTGACAGAGAGTTTTGAGTTAAAGAGTAAGGTTGCAAAAAAAAACAACAGCACTCGACGAGTGGGTTTTGTCTTTCCACCGTAGCGCTTTTGATGTTAAAGCTTTATATCCGTACGAAAAGATATGAAGAGTGATTCATCACTCACTCAGGTTGAATGGGCGAGGTTCAACAATATTGTTTTCCCCTGTCATTATATGTAACTCAAAAAACAAAGCCTATCACGCACTTATTATTTTATATACAACCGTTATTTTCAAAATGCTCAAACGGGAGAATGTTGTGCCGTAGAGGGATTGGAAACAGATAGTATATTTTTTGCTCTTTTTAAATTCCTACTTATCACTCGACTGCATTCTCTGTCGATTGATACCATGTTTCAATGAACTTTGTTGATTTTTGGCCACGAAACGTAAACAGAGCCTTTCTCGCATGGGACGAAATAAATTAAATCCTTCCCACTATTACAACCCCTTTACTATGGCCCATTTCATAAGCCCAAAAGAAAGCGTTGTCCTGCTAGAAGTTTTATTGGACACAACGATCCAGTTTTCATCTCATGGTACCGCAGTGTGTCCTTCAGGCGAAAGTTCAAAGTTTTGTTGCGATTTTTCTGAACTATGTGCATACGAGCTGAAGTTTCTTCCTTATAAACCACAAAACCAATTCACATCCTTATTTTATGGCTGGTCAACAAGTTTGATTAGTTACAGACCCATAAAAATCTGCGTTTCTTAATTGGGACTTTATGCAAATGGTACATGGCGATACGACTGGGGTGTGTCGTACCGTACCGTACAAAGGAAAACCCCCAATCTGTCGTTATATTTGATGATATTAATGAGCTGTCGCCAAGCGATTCTGAGGCTCGTAGTATGATACCCTTTTGAATATTTTCACAATGGCATCGAGAAAAGCAGTCATATCAAATGAAGCGCAAAATCTTTTATTTGTTGGTACGTCTAGCCTGGCGTCGAAATAATTGACGGCCAACTTTTCATGATTTTTAATTGTTCATTTCTTTTCAACATTGATTGGAGCTGTCACTGCGGTGCTCGAGTTACTTAACATAATATTCTAAGTATATTGTAGATGCTTTATTGTCTCTGAATGGTAATGGAGTTATTTCGCGAAGTAAATAAATAGACCGGATTTACTGGTACCGTAAAATGGGGTAACTTTGACAGTTTTTTAGCGAATTTTCTTAATATTTTTCCACGTAACAGTATTTTCCATACTTTTATATTTTTAAAACACGTACTGGGGTATCAGTTATCAATTGCAATTGAAAGATTTGATGATTTTAAATATTTTGGGTGACTTTGAGTTTTCCATATGAGCGAAAATAAGATTTTCATTTTGGGGTAACTTTGATAGTGGCCTGAAAAACACATCAAATCTTAAAAAAAACAATCACAGATTGAAATCTTGGGAATATGAACATGATGAGAGAAGCCTTGTGGAAAATATCAGAGATTTTTTATATCAAAACATTGATTTTTACTGAATTTTACATATAAAAATGAGTTTGTGAAGTACTGAGTGAAAAACACAGTGAATTTAGCTGCCAAAAATCATTATCTATGTAAAAACATATGTTTAACGTTACATCAACATATGTTTGCATGCTATTCATGATGAGTTTTCTTATTTTTTTGGGTATTTTTTAATGTTCTTCTAATAAATTTTGAATAACATAGATTTATCTACATGAAATTACAATGGTATTGCATACTTTTAGGCGTTTATTGGTGCATGGAGATTTATGTTTCAATTTACAAAATTGAGTCCAGTTTGTAAAAACGCACTTCGTTAAGAGATTCAAGGCCAGATTTGGAATCTACTATGATGGATCTACCGAGAATAAGAGGCAATTCATGGAAAAAAATGTTGAAACAGAGCTGAACAGCAGATTGTTTGAAGGGTTTGACAAATGACAAAAATATCATCAATTTTTATTTTTAGCCCAAAAAGTTAAATATAAACTCGGTTTTAATGAAAATTCGTTTAAGATGGACTTTCATATGTATAGTTTTGATCTACGTTTGCCTTTTTCTTAACTGGTTAAAGGAATCGTAGTTATAAGGTAATCTGTACCATGCCTGTCGCACTATCAAAGTTACCCGCATTATCAAAGATATCCCATTTTACGGTACACTGAGCCTATATGAACAAGGAAGCTTCTAACTGTTGTAATCACAGTTTTTAAAAGGTTTTTAAGAGAATCTGCTACTTTACACCTGAGAGCAAATCAGTTTCAAAGTTTAATCTAATCGGTGTATATTGATTGAGTAAAGGCTTTCAACCATCTCAATCTCAACCAATTGTGAGGAGCCCTTGGACCCAACAGTTATAAAAAAAAACAGAACATTCTTAAAGCAGAAGTGTTGCCCTCCCCTTTTCACTTGATCAAATAAATAAAACTCTTCTCATTAGTAAAATGCATTCCATGAACCACACTCTCCAACTTCAACTGACGTCTGTTCTGTGTCAAAGCCCCAGATTAACATTTGAAAGTAAGCACCCAATTATGCGAGTCTTCCCACTCAGCCGACGTTTGATTAATAATAGCTCGGATTCTGGGTGCTTTTGGTTCGAACACGGCAATCCCACCAGCCAGCGGGTTTTCACACGACGACGTAACGTTCTGTACATTATTGCTCGAATGGAGCACATTTCGCGACAGGTGGCGGAAGAAGCCAGAGAAACACAAGCAAGCAGGCAGGTTAGACAAGCTGTTGCTCGCGCTTTCCGCCTGCATGTACAAATACTGATGCTCATGATTGTATGGACATCTATTTGAATAAAATAAACTGGAATCTAAACAATACTTCCTACTCTAAGAAAGGGATACTAATTTGAAATTGTACTATATTATTAGATCATCAATTTGTATGTGCCTTCCAGGCACCACCAATCCGACCTTTGCTGCTTCACGTTTCAGGTGGGTGTACAGTTCTGCCTTCCAGGGAGATGTTGAATAGAAGGCAGGAGAGTCCATCACCTTGTCGCAGTCCCCTTCGAGATTCGAAAGAATCGAATAGTTTACAGTTTACCCGAAATCCTTACGCTGTTTGCACACCGTCCATCGGTGCTCTTGCTCTTATCAGGCTGGTATGCTTGCTGGGAAAGCTGTTCTCGTCCATGATTTTCCACAGCTCTGTGCGGTCGATACTGTCGTATGCCGTCTTGAAGTCGATGCACAGGTGGTGCGTTGAGACATGGTATTCACGGCATTTCTAGAGGATGGCAATACGGTGAAGGTCTGGTCCGTTGTCGACTGGCCGTCGATGAACCCCACGAACTCATTTACTTTAGGTGAAAGACGACAGAAGATGGTCTGGGATAGCACTTTGTAGGCGGCATTCAAAATGGTGATAGCTCGAAAATTGTCACACTTGCCGCCTTTCTTGTGGATGGGACAGATTATCTCATCCTTCCACTCCTCCGGTAGCTGTTCGGCTTCCCAGATCTTGACTACTAACCGGTGCAGACAGGTGGCCAACTTTTCTGGGCCCTGCTGCGATATCGTCCTTACCAGCCGCTTTATTATTTTTGAGCTGTATGGATGGCATCCTTTATTTCCCTCAGCGTGGGAATTGGTTCGTTCCCGTCCTCTGCTGTGCCAACATAGTCATTTCCTCCACTGCCTCAATCCCCCGTGCATACATTCTCTTCGTCATTTAGGTGATCGTCAAAGTGCTGCTTCCACCTTTCGATCACCTTACGTTTGTTCATCAGGAGGCTCCCGTCCTCCTTTGCGGGATGCGTTGAGCTTCTGGTAGAATTTATGTGTTTCTTGTGAACGGCACAGCGGTTCCATTTCATCGCCCTCCGCTTCCTCCAGGCGGCGCTTTTTCCCCCGGAAGAGGCGGGCCTGCTGCTTCCGCTTCTGTTTGTATCGCTCCATATTGTGTCAGGTTCCGTGCTGCAGCATTACCACCCGCGCTGCGTCATTCTCCTCCAAAACCGCTCTGCACTCCTCGTCGAACCAATGGTTCCGTTCTACGTACCCGTTAGTGCTCTCGGCTACGTTGCTGATGGTTGCTTTGACTGTACTCCAGCAGTCCTCTAGAGAGGCCACATTGAGCACACCCTCGACCGGCAACGCTGCCTCAACATTCTGCGCATAAGCGGTTGCGACGTCTGATTGCTTCAGTCGCTCTGGACCGTATCGGGGCGGCCGCCGATACTGCACATTATTAATTAGCTCTGTTTAACCATCACCAGATAGTGAGCATAGTCGATGTTAGCGCCACGATAGGTCCGGACGTCGAAAATGTGGGAGATGTGTCCCACATCCCGTTTGTTGTGGTGATCTCCAGGTGTAACGATAGGGGAGGCTGTGCTAGAATAAGGTGCTACGAATGGCGATGCTCTTGGAGGCGGCGAAATCTATGAGGTGTAGGCCATCTTCGTTCGTCAGTTAGTGAGCGCTGAACTGTCCAATCGTCGGTCTGAATTCCTCCTCCTGGCCTACCCATTAAGGTCTCCTATGATAATCTTGACGTCATGGCTTGGGCAGCGATTGTATTCGCGTTCGAGCTGCGTGTCATCATCAGTGCTTCCGGAATGAGAATTGTGCACGTTTATTATGATTATGTTCAATCGGCCCTTGATCCTCAACTTTCACATTCTTTCGTCGATCGGCCACCAACTGATTACACGACTCTGCATGTCGCCCATCACCATAAAAGATCTTTCAAGCTCACGTGTGTTGCCGCAACTCTGGTAGATGGTATGATTACGTTCACCTTATAGATCCTGTCCAACACACCTCCTGCGGCGCTACCATTCCGAACTCAGGGTCCTTCAGTAAATCGGAGAGTATGCGGGTGCCCCCGATGAAGTTGAGAGATATGCAGTTCCACGTACCGAGCTTCCAATCGCAAGTCCCCTTTCGTCGCTCGTCGCCATTGGTATCGGTTCGCATTCTTCTCTTGATGATTTTTAGGTGCTTGTCTTTTTACGGCTGGCTTACCAACCTACTAACTGGGCTTACCTTCCCGGAAGCTACGTGTTGTGCATTAGCATTTATTCCAACTAAAGTGCTAAACCCAAGTAACAATTTTAATTCTATTTGGTTTTATTTGTTTTTATGATAGTTTTATCCTAACATTGCATATTCTAGTTGATCTTATCGGAGTTTCAGTTGAGCACAACTATTCTTCGTCAATATGTGGTTTTAAAAACACCTCCAAGAATACTTGAGGTTCAGTTCATAAAACCATAAACACAACAAGAACTGTTGAACTTATTTTCAGTTTTATAAGGTTCTAGTAGTTATCTTCAATCATCCGTTCTTGATCAATAGCAACTGTTCTCGCATAAGAACAGTTTGGTACATGAAAAACACAAGATGTTGCGACGCGGTGATAGGTTTGAGAACAACATTGAACAGGCCTAGTATAGAAAGAGGGAAAGTAAACAGAGATCAGTTGCAGGATTGATATAAAACGAAGGGTAGCGCCATTGCGATAGGTTCAACCGAAAACTAGTGAAATAGTGCGAGATAGTTGTGTCTGTTTATTGAGATTACTAGTCGGGAATTACAGTGAGCAGAGGAAGTGCAAAAGTCTATTGGGTAAGCATTTAAAGTGAAGTGAAAGATAAAGATGAAATAATGTATCCCAAAACACTTTCCCAGCCGCGGTAAATTGATTGCCGATTCGTACCAGCAGAAGCCTGTGAAGAGTATAGGGGAGAAAGGTCAACACTGGTACACTGTGAGTTGAATCAGAAAGATAAAACCAAAAAGATATTTACCTGAACAATTAATGTGAACATCTACATCTCTCCGGTCAGGTTAGGGTAAAGGCACCAAATATCGACTCGGGATAAGTTGGCATAGAAATAGTGGGAAAGGAAACCACTTCTTGTGAGTATTTAGTTTAAGTTAGTTTAGAAATATTATAATAATTCGTTGAATAAATTTCAGTTTTAAGCGTTGCTGAAAACCAATCGGCTGCTTTAAAAATTGAAATTTATTCAACGAATTATTATAATATTTCTAAACTAACTTAAACTAAATACTCACAAGAAGTGGTTTCCTTTCCCACTATTTCTTTGCCAGATTTGTACGTGAACTAATACTACAACTTTTTGAAGCTGCCCTCAACACTCCAGCCCGTAACATTCGGTATTACTGAATTTACCTATTTCTTCGACGACGCTAAATTTACCTCTTTTTGATCCTGTATCACCAGTGGTACTCACGTGTGTCTGACGGATTCCTTCATCCGGGCTCCGGACGCTTACCTTCACGACTTCTTCATTCAAAGACCTCCGATTTTCGCTGTTGATCACGAATTCCGAGTCACAAGATTTAAGCGAATTTTGTTCACCGATGCCCTTGGATTGTTGCTGTATATTTCCCGACGAACTACCCGATTGGCGGTTCCACTTTTGGCTATTCACGTCGGGCCAGTTGCCTGACCTTTGTACCACTGCCTGCTTCCAACGATTTCTTTCCAGTTGATGTTCGTCTCGTCGACGATGTGTTTTCAGCGCCGACACGTGCTTCGTAATCGCCCCCTCGATCGGTATCTGCTTATCTGGAGCTGTTCTGAAAGGTCCCTGCTCCTTTTGTTTGCACTTGCCAATCTGCATGACGAAATGGTCCTTGAGATTCTGTTTTTTCTTGAGATGCTTCCTTCTAGGCAGTATCATTGGATGACTGTCCGGAAACTGTGGATCAGTTTTCCCGAGCAATCCACTTTCGAAGCGATCGTCAATAGATTCTGCTTTCTGAGATATTGCTACCACTGTCTCTTCCATCGAAGAACAGTTCTTAGGATGCGCGTGTTGGTCTTCGTTGATGATTTGCTGGTGGTAGCCCAGATAGTTACTGGTTGCCAACGTGGTCGAATATCTTGGTCCGCAGACTGTCCACCCAAGATTTGTCCGAACGGCGATCGGCTCCATCGGGTTTCCCACCCTTGCTTCTATCGGAGCAAACGATTGAATGTTGTTCGCACCAATGAGCAATTGAGGTTGACCTTCGTACGACTCTATCGGCAGTCCCCGCAAGTGAGCGTACTGCGCAGCGATCTCCTCGTAGTCCAGCTTCTGGTGCGGTAGCATCAATTTGTCGACGGTGTGGACAGTATGCAGCAACGTTTTGTCGTCGGTGCTGGCACTCGAACTTGATGCCCATAGACTGATCCGCCGTGTATCCTCTACTCTCGAAACGTTTCCTGTCCACCTGATGGTCAATTGCTCTTGTACTCCGACCGCGCCCAGACGGTCGGCGAGCTTTTGATCCATCAGCGTGACGGAAGCACCTTCATCCAGGAACGCCAATATCGAAATGGTTTTTCCCTGGTAGTGCAATTGAACCGGAACAATCCGGAACAGAACCGTACAGTTCGCATGGACGCGCGCACTTGTTCCGACCGCATTTTGGACCGGATGCAATAACGGGTTGTGGAATTTTCCGCCTTGGGTGTTGTGCTCGCTAACCTTTGCTGCTGAACTAGTGTTCATGTTGTGACAGTAGAGTCCGACGTGCTCTTCATTTTCCTCTGGTTGAGAAATTGTTATGGATTGGTGTTGCTGCTCAAACTCCATGTCGACGTTGGCTTCGCAAGCATCTGCTACTATATCCATAAGGAAATCTGTAAATGTTCGCAGCGTTACTTCGCCACGTCCTCTACGATAGTGGACCCATTCACGCTTTCCGCGATCCGGTAGCTTTGCGACCAGCGACTTGATCAGTAGAGGGTTTAGGAGATGCTGTCGCATATCCGCAGCCTCCATATGATCGCAGAGTTGCTCCACCGTGTTTCCGAATGGGATGAAACTCTTCAGGCTGTTCGGTTGAGGAGGGTCTAGTCGATTAATTTTGTCCAACAGACTTTCAAGCAGCTGTTCCGGACGGCCGTAATGGCGACGCAGCTTCTCGATGACCCTTGGAATGGTTTCGGGAAGAAGAAGCTGACCACTTACCAACTCAAGAGCATCACCTTCGAGCGCTTCCTGCAGTCGCATCAGGTTTTCGTGATCCATGTAGCCATGTTGCGTTGGACGCTTTGTAGGCGGCGTAAAACAGTGGCCACTGTGCTGGTTTGCCAGAAAATTTTGGGAGCTTGTACGTTAGCCCCTGCCTGGCAGCCAGCTGTGCCTTTGTCGGTCTGGGCTGCTGCCCCAGCCCGTTTTGGCTTCCACTGTCGACCTGCTCCCAGTTTCTCGACGCTATGATCTTCCTGGCCTGTTTCTCCATGGATGAATCGGAACTACGCCGATCCGAATTTTCATCGACAAAGTTTTTCGACGACGGCTTTGCCACCCTGACGCCCGAGAATCCCGCCAACTCGTTGTCCATGTCCGCCATCTGCTTCTCGAACGACTCCCGGTTCGCTTTTATCCGCAGGATTTGACCTCTCTTCTTCTGGAGCATCTTCTCCTGCCAAGCACTTTTCTCTGCTTCCTCCTCTGCGCTAATTTGCAGCTCCATCTCCATCTTCGGAGCAGCTTTCTTAGCTGGAGCGATTTTCTTCGGCTTCGGAGTCTTTGGCTTCTTGGCAGCGACCTTGGACGGTTTTGTGGCCTTCTGCTTGGAAGCAGCAGCTTTCTTCGCCACTGTTCCGGTCTTAGAGGTGACCTTGGAAGCCTTGGCTCCTTTGGTTTTCTTCTCACCTGTCGCCTTCTTGGAAACCGACTTCTTGACCTTCTTTTCGTCCGCCACCTTTTTGACAGCCTTCTTTTTCTCTCCGACAGCCTTGTTGGGCTTTTTCTCAACGGACGCCTTTTTATCCTTCAGCTTGAAGGATCCGGACGCCCCGGTTCCCTTGGTCTGGATCAGCGTACCCTTTTCGACGCCACTTTTCAGAGCCTTCAAGATGAAGGTGTTCAGCCTGAGCACGTCGCACTCGTAGTTGGTACCGATATACTTCTTGACGGCCTGCAAAGAAGATCCCTTACGTTCCTTCAGGTGCATGATGGCGGCCATGACCATTTCCTTCACTGGTGGATGGGTGGACGGCTTGTTCAGCTTCTTAACAATCCGGCTTGCCATGGCGGCTTTGGACTTCTTCGGGGTCTTCGATGGTGTGACAAGCACTGGAGTCACAGCGGCAACTTCGACGGCGGTCTCAGTCATTTTGATTCTCACTGCTGGATGGAAATCGTATTAACACGTCAAATCAAACACAAGAGAAAACTCAAGCATCAGATTTTGATTCTCATCGTTCCATTATTGCTGCCAATCAAGAACACCTACCCGGAAACCCAACCGCAACGCGGTGCAGTGCCAAGTTCCTCCGGTTGCAGCATCCGAAATGAGGTGGGTATGGTCATCCAGGACGTCGTTTCCCGTGCAATCGGGGTTCCAATCATCGATCTTCAAAATCAACAACTACTTACCTGTTGGAAGTGCTGACCGGAGGAATGAGGCACTGCACCGCATCAAGGCAGCTTATCGAAAAAGGTCTGCCAGGTTGGCAACGGTACCGGGCTGATAAATCAATTCATCGGACAAGATTTACAAAATCCACCGCGGTGCGATAATTTATTGTTTGTTTACAATTTGGCGTACATGTTTTATGACGTTCTTGGCAGAGTTTGCATAAACCTACATCAAGAACGTTATAAACCTGAGTACTCTTGAGTAATACTTCTTACCCTTGCATAAGATGAAATAAATTTAAGACGTTCTGGATGGAGGCCAACCAGGCTGCATTGAGAACGTTATAAATCCTAGTATTCTTGAGTTATGCTTTTAGCTCTGGCATGAGTTGAAAGAAATTTAAGACGATCTTATGGTGATTTTGATTAAAACCATCGATGATGGACCGACCACCGGCCTAAATTTCAATGGAAGCCATGTTCAGAAAACTCATGAGCAATGTTCGCATGACCAGGAATAATATTTTTAAATATTTTATTAGTGCGTTATAATGGAAGCGCGTTGCAATTTTTGGAAGTATCTTGCAACTTATATACGATGAATTTATCTTGGCATTTGGTATCCTTGTTACACCACGGAAATATTCCCAATTTGTGTAATAAATTAATCCCGATTACAATAATGTGTCATATTCATTGTGTTTTTAATTTCAATTTAATTCACCAAACTTTTCTGTCGACATAAAAGCTGCATCAGCAACAACACTGACAAATTTATTATCGTTTTATCGTGCACTTGAAGAATTCTACAAGGAGAGAGCAATTCGCCTTGAGGACAACTTGGGAAGTAGAACAAGTTTTAAGAGAAATTTAAAAACAACTCTCCAAGAGCATCTTAGGATGGGCCTCTTTGGTCTTATGGCGGGTTTATGGTTGAGTTGATGTCGTGTTGCAGAGCAATTTGGTTTATGCATGGTTTTAAAGAACAGGTGTTGAAGAATACTTCAAAAGCATTATAAAATTAATTTTGTTACTTGGGAATAGCTATAGGTTCAAGCGCCATTCTTCACCGGGGTGGTGTTTTTGATTGGGCGCCCAGACGATATTTTACCTGAGCTTTCATCCCCTTCCCACTCACTTCTTATTTATGCTTCTCTTCAACTTTGTGTTCTTTGAGCACTTGCACAGTTATTGATTGAAGAGCTTTCTTTGCCAGCCATTGCATGAATTTGTATTTTGTGAGGAAGGCACAAAGATACACTATGCTCAGGGAATCAAGAAAATTGTCCCGATCCGAACGGGAATCGAACCCCACCGTCTCTCGATTGGCGATTCACACCCTGAACCATTAGGCTAACTGTAGGCCCAGTAGCACACACTGTGTATACGATAACATAATTTCTTCTTCTTCTTTATGGCTCGACGTCCCCACTGGGACTTGGCCTGTCTCGCTTCAACTTAGTGTTCTTTGAGCACTTCCACAGTTATTAATTGAAAGGCTTTCTTTGCCTGCCATCGCATGAATTTGTATATAGTGATGCAAGTACAATGATACACTATGCCCAGGAAGTCGAGAAATTTCCCCGACTGGAACGGGAATCGAACCCGCCGTCTCCGGATTGGCGATCCATAGTCTTAACCACTAGACTAACTGGAGACCCGATAATAGAATTTACACCTTTGGAATTTACAGAATGGAACAGCACTACCGTTGTGTTATTTGCTATGCTATTTGTCATAGCAAAGCATAGCATAAACTTTTGTACAAATCATGGATGATGTTTCAGAGATAAGTATGTAAGTATAACAGATTCCACTACTAGCTACGATAACATACGCCCTCTAGTCTGTCCAGTATATTAGCAACTTGAAAAGCATCCAGTGCTGAAACAGCTTCTCATAGGTGATACGATGGTAATATCAAAAATTCATCCTAGCTAGTCGCACACGATCATTGTAACTTTTCGCTCCGAACCACAACTTCCCGACAAATAATCTTCCGAATCACATTGGTGTACATTTTAAAGGCAGTGGTTTTACAGAGATGATCGGTTAGAGGAGCTTAGCACTTGTCAAACAAATCCATCAAAATAAGTCAAAATTTCAGAATCACCAGGTAGAATAAAGATTTCGCATCCCCAATGTGGATCAAGCGAGAATGTTACCTTTTCTCTGTTGGAGCTTTCATTCATAATCCTAGATTTTCCATAACTGTTGCACTGAATGCCTGTACCTACTGTATCATAATGCTTGTACGATCGAGAGGTGTTCTTGTTGATCGATTTTTGACGTCTGCCCGACGTTGCAGTTATCGAATTTCGTTCGCTAAGTAGAAAGCAACAATGTTGCAGTTATTGAACGTCTACTCTAACGTACTTCTGTTTGCCTATTTGCATTATCTTACACTTTGATTTGCCTCCCTAAGAGTATCCTTGAATCTTTACTAAATGCGCCATTTTATTCAAAGCTCTTTGCTATCAATTTATTATTTATCGTAGACATTGTGCAGAACCCTTACACCAACAAATGTCGGTTTCAATCACTTTAGCATAATAGGACTTTAAAAAAAAACGCTGTATCCTCTGAGAGAGCCCAAAGAGGATACAGCCAGATGCCAATATTGTAACCCTACAATCCATTGTTCAAAGTATGTGTACCTCACCCTCGATTCCTAGAAGTGACAGATTAATTAATGCATATATGTAGGTGTATCATGATCAATTTTGGATATATTGTCAAACTAACGCAATCGTTACAAATTTTATAATGTTCAGAAGATTTTTACTTACTGCGAAATTGAAGGCATTGTTCTTATATAAGTGTATTTTTATAATAAAGAAGATATATTAGGTAACTGTTCCCCGAGAATCCAAGT
The DNA here is from genome assembly GCF_035046485.1 of Aedes albopictus. NCBI lineage: Eukaryota > Metazoa > Arthropoda > Insecta > Diptera > Culicidae > Aedes > Aedes albopictus. The sequence goes on along the minus strand of NC_085138.1, from coordinate 201,930,046 downwards.
GCTCTTTTTTATTGAGAAAATCCGAACAATATAATACTCCAGCTCCAGGTAAGTATTCTTTTGTAAATCAATATTCCCAAACATTTCCACTCAATCACCCTATCAAAACTAATAGCTGTACTCGTTCCCTCAAAGCAGCTTTATACATCAGATCCAATATTCCAACAAGAATACAGAACCTTAACAACAGCATAAGACATTTCGAAAACTATATTTATTTATATGTCATATTGAAGATATTATTCTCGCAACACTATTATCGACAGTTTTCATTTTTTTTTCCAAGCAAAGTTAAATGTAAAATCAACAACTAACGTCTTGAAACCCTTTCTCTTTATTAGGTGATTAGATTAATTTTGTTCAACTAATTTACACTATTTCCTTCATGACTTACACATTTACCCTAAAAATCCTCAATTACGCCCAATGCTTACCAGATCGCGCACCATTTCCCATCGTGCTCTTTGCGCTTCATGCATTCTTTTGCCAACCGGATCAATAGCGAAATTAAACTTTGTAGGTTTGTTGTCCGGCATTCTTTCAACATGCCCTGCCGAATATTTCCGGCTTTCGCCACCATGTGAAATGTGGATGCCACAGTCTATTAAAATGTGTAATTTTTCATTTAATGCGTAACAGTTGCGTAACATAAAAGAACAAGACGGCACATATCTTTAGGTACAATAGAGTATATAGTTATACAGCCATTCCATAGAAAAACGATTTAGTGCATCTCCAATTATCGTGAAACTTGGTGGGCTTGTAGTTCTTCGGAAATAATAAGACCCGTATTTTTTATTTCGTCATTAGGGTGACCAATTTTCATATAGAGTGGTCCAAAAAATTAAGGTTTTTCAGAACTAAAAATTTTCAAAAAATCGTTACTTTTGAACCAGTTGACCGATTTTAAACTTCTTTTTTTTTGTTTGAAAGCTATTGAAATGTAGTTTTCAGGAAAAATACGTTAAAGGGGCTAAAATGTAAAGAGTACTATAAAATATGCAAATATATTGGTTTTTACACGTTTTCATGGTCTCGGGACCAAAGAGGTACCCTGGTTATATCAGAAAATTCAGGAAATTTGGCGTAACATATCAAAAAATCAGAGATATGAATGTTTATTAGTTTTTGAGATATGGTTTTTTAAAAATAAAAGGTCAAATTTTCCCATACAAGACACTTTTTTAAATTTGATTATATTTTGATTCCTTATAATATTATGGATACCAAAACCATCAGGAATCACTTTAAAAAGCAATACTATGCATAGTTTTATGAGAATTTGCAATTTCAAGCAATTTCAGAGTAGCTAGTACTAAAATATATGACTCTCTATATTCAAAATATCATATCTCAAAAACAAAACAACATATATTTCTGATTTTTTTATATGTTACGCCAAATTTCCTGAATTTTCTGATAAAAATATAAAACCAGGGTACCTCTTTGGTCCCGAGACCATGAAAACGTGTAAAAACTAATATATTTGCATATATTATAGTACTCTTTACATTTAAGCCCCTTTAACGTATTTTTCCTGAAAACTACAATTCAATAGCTTTCAAACAAAAAAAAAGGTCAAAATAGGTCAAATGGTTCAAAAGTTACGATTTTTTGAAAACTTTTAGTTTTGAAAAACCTTGATTTTTTGGACCACCCTATATGAAAATTGGTCACCCTAATGACGAAATAAAATAATACGGGTCTAATTATTTCCGAAGCACGGTGTGTTTATAGAGCAACTTTAAAACAAAAAAATAAGTAAGTCTGAAATTTTGCCCAGTGATACTTTGGGCCATTCCCTTCAATTTGCTGGGTCGGTTGAAAACATCCATCGGGGGGTCTAGAACAATTTTTTTTTTTAAGGTTTTTCATGCAAAAACTGTTAAAAGCGCATATTGTAAATTATTGCATCTCCTAGAAATAGTCACAACTTTTTTGTCTTTGAAGATAGAACCATACAATTTTTAGGCGTTTCGAAGTAGTATGCGTAGATGACTGTGTGAAAATTTCATTAAAATTTGTAGAATGGTTTTCAAGTAATAGCAAAACTATCAAACGCATTCTAAAATACTAAGCTTAGTAGCAAACGATCAACAAAATATCTATATTTTTTATACAATAATACATGAAAAATATTTTATTCTAAACACCTTGAGTCATTATGATGGCGGTACTGTGAAAACTTGTTTTTCAAATGATGAACAATTACATAGTCAAATACATGAAAGGAAAACACAAACTGTCATTATGTAGCTTTTGACTAAAGTATTAATCATTTATTTCAAGGACGTGGTTTTGCGTGTACATGTTCACAAGTACAAGTATGCCTCTATTACGAACCCTATAATAAACACAATTACATATCATGATTGCTGAGCTTGTCGGCCTTCCCTAAAAAAAATATTTGAATGTCAAGCCAAGCCAAGCCAAGAAAAGCACTCGAGGATTGGGAAACACCTCTGTTCCTTGAGCTTGCTTGAGCTTGATTGACCGCCCGCAGTTGCAACTCCAGTATCGCCAGACCAGCTACACTCACACAAGGAACCAATGAGATAGCTGTTTGGGACTAACAGGCATCTTCAGTGTGTGAGGATTGGTGGTCTTGTATTTTTAGGCGACAATGGCGCCTGCTGCGTCAGGTTGCAGGTCAATGGGGAAGGGGAGGGAAGTGATGATTGCATTCGCTTGCCCACATCAGGCCGTTGAGTCCTCTGCGCCTGCACAAGGTCATGCGGATGTTGGTGTGTTGGTGGGAAATGTTTATTTTTTGGCCATGGATCATGCATTGGTGCAAGGGTGCCAGGCGTAAAGCGATAGAATGTGTGAATGTGCTGTAATGAAAGTTGGAAGGAAGGGAAACGGCTTTATTTCAATCCGTTTCTGGTTCTAGCGATCGCTACGAACGAATATACATGAGATGTATATGTAGGAGAGAGAGAGTGAGAGAGAAAGTAGATAGAAAGATTCAAAGTAGGAGGAAAGGGACGAGCCAGGGATTGAACCCAGGACCTTCTGCATATGAATCAGAAGCGGTAGCCACTAGACCACCAAGCTCGTCGTGGGAAACACCTCTGTTCCGAAGAAAAAGTAAAGAAACTAAATTATTTTGGAATTAATGTTTACAAGCTCAAAATTAAATAGTATTTCACCTTAGTCAATGAATAAAAACAAGTTAACTCTGTTAAAAACCTCATAATAACATTGAAGTTGTGGGTATGAGTCCACATTAAACCAAGACAGGACACAATAACGAGAACTGAAATCAAAACAGAATTCAGTTGGGCAATATTCGATCAAGGTCTACTTTACGGTACTAAACATAGTTTCCGGATTATTCCACGACATTTGACATAGCTGTTGGACCTAAACTTAGGTTTGTCTTTAAATTTAATAGCAATGGTCCACTGCACGAATTTATGCTGGCCTGCTTACTCTCACGCGAAATTTGACGTTTGAGCGGTGCCGACACCTCTCAAACGTCAAATTTCGCGTGAGAGTAAGCAAGCCAGAATAAATTCGTGCAGTGGACCATATGATGCTTATTACTTATGCCACCATTTATTAACAAATAACTGATAATAAGTTCTGAAAGAAGAGTTAAAAGAACGGAGTACTTATTGACATGTTTCTACATTAAGCGCAGTTTCGAGTTCGAAAGGAATCGCTCAAGAAACTTCTTGAGTGATTCCTGGCAGAAACTTTCTTTGGTGACTGCCATTTGAACTGTCATTTCTTCGCTACTGCGTACTGCGATCGAAGAAAAACCGGTTTCTTGAGCGATTCAGGCAAGGAATTTCCCATGCATCAAGATAGGCTGAGAAATTCCTTCTGATCTGCAAACAGCGCTTTAGGCATGAAAATTAGGCTGTTCAGCATAAAGCCAAGGAAAAACAATTTGATAACAATGGTTTAAATAGTCTTATCGATTTGCATATGTCTCAAAAATATTTTCTGTGGTTTCCTCCAAGCATGAGGAAGAGTGATTGATCATTGTTAGGGCGTCGTTTACTAGTTGAATATTTTCAACATAAATCTATATCTTTCGAAAAAATAACAAACAGTTTTTTTTGTAATCCAACTTATTGCACCACGCTCTTCTAAAGCCTTTCGCTTGCAATCTGATACTTAGATAAGACCTTAATCATTAAAAAAAATAGAACAAATGAACATGTATACGCAAAACCGCGTTCTTGAGATAAATAATTAATACTTTAGTCAAAAGCTACATAATAGCAATGTGTGTGTTTTCCTTTCATGTATTTGACTATGTAATTGTTCATTATTTGAAAAAACAAGTTTTCACAGTACATACCGCCATCATAATGACTCAAGGTCCTTAGAATTAAAATTTTTTCATGTATTTATATAAAAAAATATAGATATTTTGTTGGACTTTTGCTATTAAGCTTAGTATTTTAGAATGCGTTTGATAGTTTTGCTATTACTTGAAAACCATTCTACAAATTTTAATGAAATTTTCACACAGTCATCTACGCATACTACTTCGAAACACCTGAAAATTTTATGCTTCTATCCTGAAAGACATAAAAGTTGTGAATATTTGTAGGAGATGCAATAATTTACAATATGCGCTTTTAACTGTTTTTGCATGAAAAACCTTCAAAAAAAATTTTTGTTCTAGATCCCCCGATGGATGTTTTCAACCGACCCAGCAAATTGAAGGGAATGGCCCAAAATATCACTGGGCAAAATTTCAGACTTACTTATTTTTTTATTATAAAGTTGTTCTACACAACACACCGTGCCGAAGAACTACAAGCCCACCAAGTTTCACGACAATCGGAGATGCACTATATCGTTTTTCTATGGAATGGCTGTATAAGAAGCTGGCCAAGCGAATTAACCGCCGAGAGGGTTAGCCGTTGGTAGAGTTAGCCGCCGCCGGCGTACTATCTAAATAATGGAAATTTTCAATACATCGCAAGTGTAGAGGGGTAGAAAAAATCTGAAGGCCCCTACAGGTAAGTAAAGGTAGTCGGTAGTCCGAGCGAGCAGGAAGTGGCTGAAGACTCTTTGGTTGCTCGCTTTCTGGCTTTACCAACAGAATCGTCGTGAACGAATGTAGCGAGCACTTGCATAGTTCTTTGCCGCCTCCTGAACAACGTTTATGCCATAGATGTCCTAAATAGGTATCAGGTATCAGAAGGCCGGCTTCAGAGGCACGTTATCCTCCATTCGGGACATTTGTGCCATCGTCATACATACAAGCCTAATTCATCATTTACCTGAGGAAGAATGGGACAAGGGATGGGAATTAGGAAAGGGAAATGTGATGAAATAGGAAGGGGTGCCCTAGAAGAGGGAATGAACGCTTAAGCGCAACGTGAGCTCATAGCACATACCACAACGAGGTTAATCAGTGCCCTGAAACAGAGCGTTCATGATTAACAAAAATTTTAATCATGATTAATCATTGATGATTAAAATTCCAATTTTGGTGATTATTGATTATGATTAATGATTAATTTGATTTTTAGGATGATTAAAGATTATGATTAATGATTAAAATTGGTTTTATCTGTGATTATTGATTATGATTAATGATTAAAATTAACTCATTGATTAAAAAATCATGATTAATCATGATTAATCAATCACAAAAAACTGGAAATGATTAAAATATATCTATTGTATAACATGTTTTTGAAGTTTCAAAAGTAAAAGATAACTCTGTCCGGGAGATTTTTGAAAAAATAATCATGAATTATATTATTTAGAACAGCATTTGAACCAATTTAAATTGGTTCATATTTTTTATATGATGAATCATTTTTGGTGATGAATGATTAATGATTGATTAATATTTTTTCTTATGATTATGATTACTGATTAATGATTAGATTGCAAAAACAGTGTGATTAAGATTAATGATTAATGATTAAATGAGATTATTTTGTGATTATGATTAGTGATTTTGATTAATCTTAATCATTAATCATTAATCATGATTAAATTTATGATTAATCATTAACGCTCTGCCTGAAAAGGACACTGTAAAACGCATAAGCGTAAAGAAAGCCTATAGCTCATTGGAGGCAGCTTGCGACTTTCAAAATGACATTGAAAGGCACGTCATCGAAAGCATCCTCAATATTCAAGATATCACCCAAGAAAAAACTACGTTTGAGCGAGTGCTTTCTTGAAAACGTATACACCTTTGTGTAAAAGCGTCACTGTGGACATCCCAAATTGGGAGGCATGTGAGTTCACATGAACAGGCATGTTAGCCAGACGAACATCACCGATCGACAATGCGTTTCAAGAATTTCATAAAGAACGAGGTAACCAGATAAATCTGGAACTCATTCTTTCTTTATACAACGCACGCACCCTTTCGGGATAAACCTATCAAGTATTTTCACGCTATGAAAATACACAATAGAAAACTGCAAGAGTTCAAAACATGTTAGAAAACTCAAATCCGTCTGGAGAAAAATAGGACAAAGCCCCATTTGCTCCTGGAGATTTTAAGTAAGCAGAGCTTTTTAATGCCCACTAAATCGATTCTATAGCTACAATCCTCGGGGTAGAAGCTAAAGATTCGTAGCCATACAAAAGACTGGTTTATCCGAAGATATTTTGTACTTGAACAGGTCAGAGTTCCATTCAGGAATACCTCTTGCGGTCCGCACAGACCGCAGAGGACAAGCCTCTTTTAAAGCAATAGCTATGGTATACCACAATGAAGGGCGTTGTATTAACAAAACCACAATGAAACTCTCTTGGAGTAGCAATGGAAGCGAGTTATCCATAACAGTGCTGAAAAATTCATTTCATCATATCTAAATTCAACCACCAACAGCTCAGTTTAGAAGCTGAACCTGAGTATATGGTATATGAAAAACTTGTGTGGCTAGACCAATTCTGTAAGAAAGTCACGGAAAAATTACAATTTTTCGAATATTTAAGGTAAATGTCACGGACTACCTTCGAAAATTGCCAAATGATATTCACCGTGAATATCATTGGGATTTTTCGAAGGTAGTCCGTGACATTTATCTTAAATATTCGGAAATTATCAATTTTTCCGTGACTTTCTTGCAGAACTGGTCTAGGTGCACAAGTTTTTCATATACCATATTCTCAGGTTCAGTTTCTAAAATGAGCTTTAGGTGATTGAATTTAGATATGACGAAATGAGTTTTTTGCAATTTCTCATCGTAATAGACTGTTTTACCTCACGCATATCTGTCAGGAAAAGGCCTACTTTCCCACACCAAATTAACAGTGCTGTAATGGTTTATTACAGCACTGATTTGCGTTGCGTAATGAACCATTACAGCACTGTTTTAAGTTTTGATCAACTTATTGATGCTTTCTGGCCGCAAGTTTGAAAAATTGCACAACTGCACAGTATAACCTGCTATGATCAGACTTTCTTAAACATGGCTTGAACCAGAGCTGCCACATTACCTGTATTCCGTACACGAAAAAAGTTGGCACCCCCTCGTTTATTTTGCTACCTCAAAGTACTTTACAAGGACTGAAAGCTTAAAAAATAGTTCCAAAAATATACTATTTTTTGAGTTAACAAACTTGTTCCATTGCCTTGCGGTTTAAAAATAAACGAGGGGGTGCCAATTTTTTTTTTTTTTGTATACAACCCTGTATGTGGCAGCTCTGGCTTGAACATCAGTGTGCAGTTTATGAAGAAGTTTAGTTAAAAACTATCCTTAAATGGTAATTTATGAAATTGCAAAAAACGTTGTACGCAACTCGGTGCAGAACTCGATTTTTACAGCACTCGTCGTAATTATCCAACTCGGCAAGCCTCGTTGGATAAGTGTACGACTCGTGCTGTAAAAATATTCTTTCTGCACCTTGTTGCGTAAACCACTATTGCAACACTGATCCATGAAATGTGGTCGCAACCAATTATTACAGGTCAGTTTGTTGAGCAGGGACGCCTGAATACGCAAAGTTTGCGAAGGATCACTCAAAAGTGCAAAGAAGGTCAAATGGAGACTCCTCATCTGACACATGTCAATCAGTCAACTCATGGCAAATTATGCTATGTAGAGTTGGATTAGCTACAATTCTATGTTAAGTTATCCATGAACTGCACTACCTAAGTATTCCATCAAACTGAATCATCTCAAATTAATGTTTGAGCTACTTCCGATGATATAATCATCGTAGCAATACTGCCAAATATCAGCGAAAAGATGCTGAAAACAAGAGCTTGCTTTAAGGCATGTATAAGGAATGAAAAAAGCAAAACTGGTTTCACAAGGTAACCTATACAGAAGTTACCCTACGAAAATGAACTTTTTGGAGTAGAGCCACTTGGGCCGAGACTTGGGCTACACACGCTATTTACGATGAAAATTGATCTGAGGTTTCCTAGCCGTAGCCACTACCCAAACTAGACAGGATTACACTCTTCACAATCACATGAGCATGAGCATGAGATGACCGCACAATTCGTAGTTGCTACGGATTACACTCTTCACAATCACAACACAAACAGAAAACATCAACGACGAACCAAATCGGTGTCAATTGAAAAATGCCAATGGCGAAAACGCATTAAGCGAACCCATATAGGTACTAATGTAAGCTAATCAACAACATTTGAATAATTCCGCCCTTATTTAGCCTCAAATTTGAGACTAAAGAAGGGCAACTGATTATCTCGGAGAAACGCAAGGTCCACTGCACCATTGCTCCGGTTAGAACAGTAAGGGCGTAATACTGTAGAGGACGCCCTAATTCTCCACAGGCTCCGTTTGTGGTTAGGTTTTTATAAGACCCTCCTAACCATTCATTCCTTGGCACGGTAAGCATAAAGCCGCATAACACCATGAATTAGGGGTCACCTGTTTAGTGGACTCTTACCACTGGATCAGGCGGTCCGTAGTGTTATTCTTAGCCAATTGAGACAACCGCTACCGACACTACACAGCTATTTAGGCTGATCGGGAAAAGAAGTTAACATTGATGGTCAACTTCCAAACGAGCCCGAACAGCCGACAAAGTCAATTAAAATGTGTAATTTTTCATTTAATGCGTAACAGTTGCGTAACATAAAAGAACAAGACGGCACATATCTTCAGGTACAATAGAGTATATAGTTATAAGAAGCTGGCCAAACGAATTAACCGCCGAGAGGGTTAGCCGTTGGGAGAGTTAGCCGCCGCCGTCATACTGATCTAAATAATGGAAATTTTCAATACATCGCAAGAGTAGATGGATAGAAAAAATCTAAAGGCCACCTACAGGTAAGTAAAGGTAGTTGGTAGTCTGAGCGAGGAAGTGACTGAAGACTCTTTGGTTGCTCGCTTTCTGGCTTTACCAACAGAATCGTCGTGTACGAATGTAGCGAGCACGTGCCTCGTCCTTCGCCGCCTCCTGAACAACGTTTATGCCACAGATGTCCCAAATAGAGGATAACGTGCCTCTGGAGCCGGCCTTTTGATGGTCCATGTCTGGTGTCTATAGAGGACCACACCGGTCTTATTAGCGTTTTGTATTTAGCACATTTGGTGCGGGGTGAATCTTCTTAGATCGCAGTTTGTTCTGGAGTTCGTATTGAATGAACAGCTCTGCCACCGATCTAAATATTCTGGAGGAGAAAATGGTCGAACAAAAGAGTCACAAAACAAGCAAGAAAAACGACGCGGCAATTACTCTAAATTTCAATCGAACATGATCTCGAAAAGTTTTGTTGGCGACAAAATAGATTGTACCGTACATTACATCTCGTGAATACATATTCGATTATTACAAACCCTAAATCAAAACTTTTTAATGGTAGACATTGGTTTGGTTAAGGGTTTAAAACACGTGGCTGCGCCAGTGAAGAGGTGCCCTTCTTCGCCGCCTTTTTCTCCAGCACTAGCATCATCTCTCCGGTCCTGGTGCGCCGGATGCATTTTACATCCGCACCCAGGCAGCGGTGAGAGACGATTCTCGCTCCGCATGGCCCTCAGCACCTCGGCATAGGCATCCGCCTCGGTTTTGAAAACTAGCGTGTCACTCCTTCCGCGCTTACGAGCTGGCTCAGCTTTTCTCGCTTATCTTCATTTTCCAACCGTAATCCAAGGGTTCTCCTTCCCTTGGCTCGGTTGGTTCATTGCTTTCTTGGGATTGGCCTCTTGGGGCTCGATTTACCTGGCCTTCCCCGGCTTGGGGGCCTGGTTGCTCGCGCTGGCCGTACGCATCCTACTCGACGGTTCGCCCACCTCCACCGCGTCTCCTCGGCAGGTCTCGGCCATGCAGCTCGGCCTCGTGCGCCATCGTCGCGCTGTTAGCAAAAAAGAAGCTGTCCGTTACGTTCTTCGGTCAGACGGTCGTACTCCTCCTTGGCCAGGACCACCGACCTCCAGAGCTTCATCTTTGCTTGAGGTCTTTGCTGATGGTCGACCTCCCCCGCTCGTGTAACCGATCAGCTCGTCGAGCTGCTCGACGACTTGTAACATTTTTAATAGCCCAGTTGCGGTTCAGCGCCCACGTGAGGTCCGCGCCGCTCCCTCTCCTGTACCGTCCTCGCTCACATTATTATTTGTAGTTGTAGTTTTACTAGTCATGTATGTTGACCACGATCAGAGCCGTATTCATCTGAACCTACTTCCACCCAGTGAGTTGCCTAAGTGGGTACAGGTCGGGATTCGGGAACGTACTTTACGGCCTCGCTACGGTTTTATTAATTTCTTGGTGTTCCGGATATTTTAGAATGTCAATAACGTCTGACACCGTATTTTCCTAACAAAATAGTAGAATTTCAATAACTTTGCTGACACAGGGTTCGCTTTCATCAAATGGGATAATGTATGCAGCCATTTTTCATTTGGGGTCATATATGACCCCTCCGGCCCCAAAGGGTTAAGATGGTCATAACATTCCGCCAAGTAATGTACAATATACAAACCTACATATATGTAGTCGCGGAGTAGTGCTTGGTAGCGTAACAAGTCTCTGCTGCTCGAATGGTAGAAACGCATATTTTATGCCAAGTGAGAGTGATACTGTAGAGGGAAGATAAATGATCTTTCGTAAGCTCATTAGGCTCAGAATGGCAAGGCCCGACTATGTTCGGAGAAATCTTAATCCTTTGCTCACGCAAATGTAATGGGACTGTTTCGACGAAATTGTGATTGATGGAAACGGATTCGAAGAGACAAAAACGCATGTTGACAAGCCGTTGAAATTGGCAATATATCAATCAGCTCAGCGGAAGTCAACGTGGATGGGAATGGGGATGATTTACAAATTTTCTATTGTGTAACGTATTGTAAATGCAGAAACGGTTTGGCCTTTTCTTTTGTTGCTGGTGAACGAAGCGCAACAAATGATTCGCCGAATTCATTAGATGGTAACCTTCGTGTGGATAAAAGTTCATCATTACAAATGTTTTGACTTTTTGTCATAGCAGTTCGCCTTCAGTGCGTTATATGTTATTGTCTTGATTTAGAAGGCTTCAACGATGGTTTTACTTGGAAAATGAATCATTGTGATAGGGTAGCAAGTAGGGTAGTTATGTGATGCTTGAGAGGCTGCCACTCGAAACATCATTCTCCACAGAAAGAAAGAAAAACATACAGTATCGGTCAATAAAAATGCACCAATGCCGGTTTCCCATGCAGACTATTTGCTGTGACGAACTACACACGTTTTAATTTGTAAAAACTAAATATAGTTTATTGCATTGCTAACTGGACTGCGACAGAGTGCGGAATCTTAAATAAAAGTGCGATATTGCATCAAACCCATATAGCCGAGGCGGTAAACGTACGGGTATTCAGCATGACCATGCTGAGGGTGACGGGTTCGATTCCCGGTCGGTCCAGGTTTTTTTCGTAAAGGAAATTTCCTTGACTTCCTTGGGCATAGAGTATCTTCGTGCCTGCCACACGATATACACATGCAAAATGGTCATTGGCAGAGGAAGCTCTCAGTTAAAAACTGTGGAAGTGCTCATTGAACACTAAGCTGAGAAGCAGGCTTTGTCCCAGTGAGGACGTTACGCCAAGAAGAGGAGTATTGCATCAAATCGTTCCGGTGTCTTCACCGCACTTCCTCATCGCACTTTTATCTGCGCAATGCGCAATATTGAACAATTGGAAATAGAAATGTTTAATATAAATAATACAAATATGTATAAAATGATACAAGTAATAACAAGAATCCTGCATTGAAGATTTTTTGTCTACTAAATTGAAAAAAATCAATTTAAATTGCATTGCACATTTTAAATGATTTTTAAACATTCGATGATTACTGATTTTATGTATGATGATTTTCCATAACATTGGCAGTTTTTCCTGTGATAGTCACTCCTTACTAGCAGCGTTGATTTGTAAGAGTGCAATTTTCTCGAAATGCCAAACAAATGTTCAGCTAAACGGAGAAAATTCAAACTAGCTGCTAATCCACGAACGCATTTTTCATGCAAAGTATTTTGCATATAAGTTACTGACTGAACACATGTGATGACAGAGAAGAGGATGCAAACGACACACAGAAGATACTTTCCCTTGGAGTACTTGTTTTCTCGAAGAAAAATGAATCTCACCCAAACCCATTAATCAAACGCCTCGGAAACCCTTTTCACTTTTCCGCTCCGGATCATTCGTCGTATCCTTTTGTCGTCGTCGTCGTCGTTGTCCGGGTAAGTTGCCTCAAAATTGAGAGGAAAAGGCAACAACGAAAAGGGATTTTCACACACGGACACACGTACATACGTCCTCTTATGCAAGCCATGTTATGTTGCCAATGCACAATGGTCCGAATCCACGTTTTAGCAGGAAAAAAATCCGTATCTCTGTTTTCGTTAATTTTAGGCATTTGGTGTCTTCAGAGAAGTTGTTTGAATTTGTTTGCTGCATCTTTTCCAAAAAAAAAAAATAATTAGGGTGGTCCACGTCTTAACTCAAATCTGGAATAGAACTTTGAAATTTCAAGTCATACGCGATCGAGTTCTTCAGAAAAGTTGTAGGCAATGCTATTTGGAGCAACTTTGCCGAATACGCCGTTTATCTAGCTCTTAATTTGAACATAGTAGGTCAATTTTAAGTTTTGACTTAGGGTGAGCCACCCAAAAACGGTTTTTCGCAATAACTTTTTTATTTGATTTTTTTCGAAGATGTGAGCTTCGGAGCATTTGAAGATCAATTAATGACGCATATATGTTCTGAACATTGCACGTTGCTAGGTCTTGTCATTCAAATGTTGTGGCAATTTTGACTTAAATTCAACGATGTCTTCAAATGCTTATATCTCTAGGAGCTGGTAAAATAAAAAAAAATCTTTAAGTAGCATTTGGAAGGTCACATATAAAGCCAAATTTGGAGCAAATATTACAAGAACGTTATTTTTTAAATTGGAATAAATCGACACCAAAAATCCCCTTAAAAATTGAAAAAACTACTTATGACTCATACAATTTCAAACATAGAGTCAAACTGTCTTCGGAAAAAATGTAGGTTTTTACCATGCCTACAAGTTTTCCATACACGATTTTTTTTGCAAAACGTGAAACAAAAGCTTGAAATTGATAATTTGATCCATAGGGGTACATGCTATGTTTTTCTAGGAAATCAGAACGATTATATTCTTTAAAAACAAATTATCAATTTCAAGCTTTTGTTTCACGTTTTACAAAAAAGTCATGTATGGGAAACTTTTAGGTATGGTGAAAACCCACATTTTTTCCGAAGACAGTTTGACTCTATCTTTAAAATTGTATGAGTTATAAGTAGTTTTTCGATTTTTTAAGAAGATTTTTGGAGTCGATTTATTCCAATTTAAAAAATAACGTTCTTGTAATATTTGCTCCACATTTGGCTTTATATGTGACCTTCCAAATGCCGCTTAAAGAACTTTTTTTTATTTTACCAGCTCCATGAGATATAAGCATTTGAAGACATCGTTGTTTTTAAGTCAAAATTGCCCATAACATTTGAATGACAAGACCTAGCAACATGCAATGTTCCGAACAAATATGCGTCATTACTTGCTCTTCAAGTGCTCCGAAGCTCACATCTTCGAAAAAAATCAAATAAAAAAGTTATTGCGCAAAAACCGTTTTTGGGGGGCTCACCCTAAGTCAAAACTTAAAATTGACCTACTGTGTTCAAATTAAGAGCTAGATAAACGGCGCATTCAGCAAAGTTGCTCGAAATAACATTGCCTACAACTTTTCTGAAGAACTCGATCGCGTATGACTTAAAATTAAAAAAATCTTTTCCAGATTTGAGTTAGGACGAGGACCACCCTAATCAAAAATTTTTGGAAAAGATGCAGCAAACAAATGCAAACAACTTTTCTGAAGACACCAAACGCCTAAAATTAACGAAAACAGAGATACGGATTTTTTTCCTGCTAAAACCTGGATTCGGACCATTGTGCAATGTTGTCTGTCGGGTTTTTGGGATGGATCCACAAATCACCCGCCAAAGTGGCACACATTTCGGTTGGCAGTGGGAGGAAGAAGCGTACATAACCGTAAAACGAAATTGCGGCTTTAGAGCACGTGTGAAATGCTTATAACCTTCCATCCTTACGTTCGATACACTATCGTGGATAGCAGATTATGCAAAAAATGTGGTGTGGTTTTTCACATCGAATGATTTGGAAGTGTTATATGATTACATATAATTTGGACAGGGTTTGAAAGCATCTTCATTGTAAAGCATTGGCACATTACATAATTGCTGTATTCCGTGAATCTCTTGGAAATACCGAATCATCTTATTATGATGCAGTTCATATAACCCTTTGAAGCCGAAGGGGTCATATATGACCCCGGCGATGAAACCGAGTATAACAACCATGTTCGAGACCAGCGAGGTTGCGACAGCAGCGGCGAAACAATTCGGCTTCAAAGGGTTAAATTAACTTGTAGTACTTCATATCTATACTCCGAACACTAGTTGTATCCGCTATACAGAGCAACGTTGCATAATCAACCATAGGTCATGGCTACTGGACCTTTGTAAATACTAGTGGATATCAAATATACATTCAAAGTCGTCCAAACTATTTTGGAGTTTAGCCCTTGGCATCTACAGCTGTTAGAGTAGTTACTAGTTATATAAGCTACAAACCCGCATCTCCAACTATTGGATCCGTTGGAATTTCACGACCATTCTAAAACTCATCCGGAATGTTCCAGATCAGTTCATAATTCGCCTATTTTAAAGAAATGGTGCACTTTCATAAAAGTTTCGCTTATGAAATTTGAGCCAGCGAGTGTAGCCAGATACCTTCCCGACCAGAAGCTCCTAACAAGATTATTACAAAATTGTTACAACCGTTGTTAGAAATAACATAATTTGATATAATTTTGTTGTAAGGATTCGTATATGTGAATAACCATAACAAAATTTGTTATTATTTTAAAAACAAAATTATAACAAAACTTGTATTATTTATTCAAACAGATTGTTGAATAACTATTAAGAAAATGAATTGCTACCTTGTTTTATACTACTCAACCCTAAATGAAATTAAAACAAAAGATCATCATAACGGTAAAAATAACTAACATCCCACGAAGAGAAAGCCACTTTGGCCTTGAATGATTGTATTTCATTGTATCTCGCTATATAAGTCTTATATACTAGCTAATCATTATAATGTAAAACTAAATCACTAATACTAATGTCATGCGCCCTATAAAAGTAAGCCCCCATTCTCGAAGTAGAGTCAGTTCTTGTGAAACCTACCACCTGTGCGTACCGAACGAATATCAAGTGCCAGTCCGAAGATCCCCTAGTGAAACCCCACGCGTGTGTTGGTCCCCAGTCCCAGTGTATACAGTCCACTCTAAACGTTGAAGGTCGGCCCGCGGATTTCGAGCGAAGTGAATTCGGGGTCAGAAAACATTACTCCATTGAACACAGATATATAACAGCATTTGTTACATTGTGCATAACAAAATTTCGTAACACATTTATTGTTATATTTGCTACATTGTATGTAACAAAATTTCAAAATTTGTTAGTTTTTTTGTACTGACTCGAAATAGTTTGATCATTTTTGTAATATTGACTACTCGAGTCAAAAGCCATAAAACAAAATTTATAGCACACATTTAGAACGCAACGCTAAAACCGTCATGTTTTAACACCGCCTCCTCTTCCGTTACGCTTTTTTTTGTATGAAAGTCCTAAAATTTTTGTATGGACCGTATCGCTCGGTTGTACTTACTTTCCCCTCTTCCTTGAGCGACGCGTAATTTCAGGAAGGCGTCATATTTTTTTCAAAAAATGCAACAGAACTTGTTTTCATTTAGTTATAATCTGCCAAATTCTTCCCAAACCAGCAGTGCTTTAAAGCTACTATCGTTATGCGATATCATTACAGCTGGAAGATGTAATAAAAAAAACTGTTGGGATATCACCATGGCTTGTCGGATGTAAACATTAGCTGTAAGCTGTAAGCTGGAATATAGCTGGAAATCAAATACTTCACTGATATCTTTTTTTCTATTTTTTTGGGGTTCTTATATTGCACTCTAATCCAAAACCGGAATAGTTTCCGGAGGATGTGCCAATCGAATAAGAATCCTCACCAACAAAACAGCTGCTTCCATAGAGTACGCTTTGGTACTGTTGCAGCGCTTTGTAGCGTTTTAAGGTGAAACATCAAGAAATCCCATTTCAATTTTGCATACAAACTTTAGAAGCACAAATCTGATGAACGAAGCATCGAATCAAGCCGCATTTGTTTATCCTGGCTTTACTCATTTGTAGAAAGAGGCACACGGAGACAAATTTCGTTCGTTTGAAACAAAAATATTCATGTTTATTCAGTAAACTGATAAAATATTTAAAACTAAAATATTAATGTTTAAAACAAACTCAATTACATATTGATTTCTCCAATACCCATTGAAGTGCCCCCCGTTCCGCCGTCGAGAACATAAACAAAACTCTCAAGTTCCAGCTGCATCACCCAACAAGATTTCCTCTTGCAAAAAAGGCAAGTTTCACCAAAAGTTTCCACGAAATCCCATTGATTTCGGGAGCGTATGTTATCTACATGATGTTGGCATTGAAAGTGCCACGCGGGAAGTGGATTTTCCTACAGAAGGAAATAATTCTGTAAATTTGATTGGAAAACAAATATTTCCGTAGGGCCGACCTGCCACAAAAAAAAATTTTAACATTTGTTTCTAACATAACCAGTCAGAAGATACATGTTTGTTTCAAAAATGGATTGAATTTGCTTCAAATGTGACGTTCGATTTGCTCCAAACAGTTTTATTTTTGTTGCCAGAACAAATTGACAATTTATTTGAGTTTACCTGAAATATTTTTGATTTTACCATGCTTTTTTCTGCGTGCAGCTTTTACAAATCTAGAGCATTTGTTTACGAATTTTCAAGATTGGTGCTCTTGAAAACGTGAGTAGGGAGCCAAGTCGGCCATTGTGACAATCATATTTGTGTTCTCTGAAGTTTCTCCTTAAAGTACATTATTTCTGCTGGAAGCTGTAGCGAAGAACCTGTTGACGCAACAGCACAGTATTTGATAGATGATGTTGGGTAAGTTTTGTGGCACAATTGTTAAGTCTTGTCTGATGTTAAACAAAACTAGTAAGCATTGACAAACTTCCCCTTCATCAGATCATTAGCTTTTCATTCTTCTCTGCTAACCTGAAATTTGTACAGTAGACGTTCGATAACTGCAACATGTTTACGTTTCACTTAGCGAATGAAAATCCGATAACTGCAACGCCTGACATTGTCAACAAACCATCAACTGAAGTTAAATGAACGTGAACTTCATCCGACTGTTCATTTGGGCTAACATGGCGTACCATTTTGGCGGTGCGATAACTTTAAATTTGTTGCACTTAACGGACTTGCAGTTAAAAAGTATTGCAGTTAAACCGCTTGCATCGACCAAGCGTCTACTGTACGTCACGCTAAAATTAGAAATTTTCAACCCTCCCTGCCTCCTCTAAACGTGACGATAAACTTAATGGATGACCCGTTATGTGATAGATTCAATTTCATTGCTTAAAATATAAAAAAGTGGAATATAACTAAGTTATATCTACAGCTGTTATCATATCTGCATATGTTATAATTGTGATAGATTAAAACAAAATCACTAACGTCAAAAGTCTATTATATGTACGTCAACGAGCTCAATGTGACGTCATACTACCTCGCTCGTGTGCGTCTGACAAACAAGGATTCGAATGAGGAAACTGGCAATACGTAGAACTAGTAAAGCTTCTATCACCCGTAAAGGTTCAAATCCCGTTCACTAGTAAAGGTTCAAATCCCGTTCGGATCTGAAAATTTTATAACGTACTGGAAACTATTTTTTTTATGTTACCTACTTTTTCTAAAAATAGAATAGCACACTAAAAAATATTTACCCAAAAAATGAGTATAAAATAGTTTTTACTCTAAAAGGTTGCCGAAGAATTACCACACAGTTTGTTATAATTTTGTTAAATTCTATCATATTTCATGGAACAAGTTTTGTAATACTTTTGTTATGATCATAACAAAAGTTATTATATTTTTGTTCTTTTCTTGTGGGAACTTTGTTAGAATTTTTGTTATTTTAACTACTAACGGTACATGTTTTATAACAACCCTTGTTATAAAAATTTATTGTTACAAAATAACACAGCTTGTTATAATTTTGTAATGTCCATCTAGTCGGGTTGACCTGCTCTAAACGCATGTTGTCTTTGGTCACCAAAGATGTACTCAACAATGCAACGTTCAATATTCAATATTACTTACCGTACCTTACCGATCAGGCTAAGGCCGGGGTGGCCTCTGCTGTACATAGTAGTCGTCTCCATTCCACTCGGTCCATGGCTGTTTGTCTCCAGTTCCCCACTCTGCGAAGGGCCCGCAGATCGTCCTCCACTTGGTCGACCCACCTAGCTCGCTGCGCTCCACGTCTGCACGTAGGGCCCGCCCATGGTTCGTGCCCATAGAGGACGACCGGTCTTATCAGCGTTTTGTAGATAGTTAACTTCGTGTTACGGCAAACTTTATTCGACCGTAGAGTTCTGTGGAGTCCAAAGTAAGCACAATTTCCTGCCACAATGCGCCTCTGAATTTCTCTGCTGTTGCCGTTGTCGGCGGTCACCAGTGAGCCCAATTACACGAATTCTTCAACCGCCTCGATTTCATCACCGTCGATATAAATTCGGGGTGGCGCGGCGGGCGCGGTGATTCCTCTCTGGAGCCCTTTGCCATCATGTACTTTGTTTTCGACACATTAATGACTAATCCGATTCGCCTGGCTTCACTCTTTAGTCGGATGTACGTTTCCGCCATCGTCTCAAATTTACGAGCAATAATATCAATATCATCAGCGAAACCAAGCAGCTGAACGGACTTCGTGAAAATCGTTCTACTCGTGTTTATCCCCGCTCTCCTGTTGTAATTCCTTGGGCTGCAAAACGGTGAGTCGATAAGGAGAGCGTCCAATATAGCTCTGGTCCTCACAAGTTCCTACCTCATGCTTCCACGGGTCAAGCGATGACAAAGACCGCCAGCTAAGAGTTGTGTGCTTAGCTGGTAGTGCAGCCTGGGCACTGTTGTCCTTCTGACTTCAGCTAGATTGAGGAGGTACGATCCGAGTGTCTCTCACCAAGGAGGTGCGGCTCAAACAGCGTCTGTTCTAGCATCCAGCGGCTGAGTAAGAAACGCTGCACCACGCCCAGCTAGATCCAAGGTGGTAGCCCCATCAGCGTGGTCGTCCCAGTGTTGGTTGGGACGTTAAACAGAACTGGCACGATGGCCCTCCGGCGAGACAGGAGTGTTGGCGTAGGCCCAATAAGCCACCCGTAAAAAACCCCATTGCGAATAACATAGGTGAAAATACGACTTGATACAATCGGCAAAGACCCACGCGACGAAATAAGGACTACGATTGGAAACTTGGAACATGGAATTGCAAGTCACTAGGTTTCGCAGGATGTGACAGGATAATCTACGACGACCTACATCCCCGCAACTTCGACATCGTGGCGTTGCAGGAACTTTGTTGGACTGGACAGAAAGTGTGGAAAAGCGGGCATCGAGCGGCTATCTTCTACCAAAGCTGTGACACCACCAATGAACTGGGAACAGGATTTATAGTGTTGGGCAAGATGCGACAACGTGTGATCGGGTGGCAGCCGATCAACGCAAGGATGTGCATGTTGAGAGTTAAGGGCCGTTTCTTCAACTACAGCATCATTAACGTCCACTGCCCACACGAAGGGAGACCCGATGACGAGAAAGAAGCGTTCTACGCGCAGTTAGATCAAACATACGATGGTTGCTCGCCGCGTGACGTGAAAATCGTTGTCGGCGACATGAACGCGCAGGTAGGAAGGGAGGAAATGTACAGACCGGTAATCGGGCGAAACAGCCTGCACGCCGTATCGAATGATAACGGCCAGCGATGCGTAAACTTTGCAGCCTCCCGTGGTATGGTAGTCCGAAGCACCTTCTTCCCCCGCAAAGACATCCACAAAGCCACCTGGAGATCACCCGACCAACAAACAGAAAACCAAATCGACCACGTTCTAATCGACGGTAAATTCTTCTCAGATATAACCAACGTCCGCACATACCGCAGTGCGAATATAGATTCGGATCACTACTTAGTCGCTGTATGCATGCGCTCAAAACTTTCGACAGTTATCACCACACGTCGAAGTCGAACGCCACGGCTCAACATCGAGCAACTTCGTAACGTAGAAGTGGCTCAAGACTACGCGCAGCAGTTAGCAGTGGCCCTACCAACGGAAGAGCAGCTTGGCGCAGCTACACTTGAAGATGGCTGGAGGGACATCCGATCCGCCATAGGTAGTACCTCGGCTACAGCACTAGGCTTCGCGACTCCGAATCACAGAAACGACTGGTACGACGGCGAATGTGAACAGTTGAAAAACGAGAAGAATGCAGCATGGGCGAGAACGCTGCAACACCGTACGAGAGCGAATGAGGCACGTTACAAACAGGCGCGGAACAGGCAGAACTCAGTCTTCCGGATGAAGAAGCGCCAGCAGGAAGAACGAGATCGCGAAGCGATGGAAGAGCTGTACCGTGCTAAGGACACATGAAAGTTCTACGAGAAGCTGAACCGCTCGCACAGAGGCTTTGTGCCACAAGCCGACATGTGCCGAGATAATCACGGGAATATTCTCACGAGCGAGCGTGAGGTGGTCGAGAGGTGGCGGCAGCATTACGATGAGCACCTCAATGGCGACGTTGCAAGTACCGAAGGTGGCGTGGTAACAGATCTAGGAGTATGTGCACAGGACGAAAGACTTCCGGCCCCTGACCTTCAAGAGATTGAGGAGGAGGTTGGCCGGTTGAAAACAACAAGGCCGCTGGAGCAGATCAACTACCAAGCGAGCTTCTAAAATACGGTGGAGAAGCACTGGTGAGAGCACTACACTGGGTCATTACCAAGATTTGGGAGGAGGAAGTATTACCGGAGGAATGGATGGAAGGTATCGTGTGTCCCATCTACAAAAGGGCGACAAGTTGGATTGCGGGAACTACCGCGCGATCACACTACTGAGCGCTGCCTACAAGATACTCTCTCAAATTTTATGCCGCCGTCTATCACCGATTGCAAGAGAGTTCGCGGGGCAATATCAGGCTGGATTTATGGGTGAACGCGCTACAACGGACCAGATGTTCGCCATCCGCCAGGTGTTGCAGAAATGCCGCGAATACAACGTGCCCACACATCACTTGTTCATCGATTTCAAATCGGCGTATGATACAATCGATCGAGAACAGCTATGGCAGATTATGCACGAATACGGATTCGCGGATAAACTGATACGGTTGATCAAGGCGACGATGGATCGAGTGATGTGCGTAGTTCGAGTATCAGGGACACTCTCGAGTCCCTTCGAATCTCGCAGAGGGTTACGGCAAGGTGATGGTCTTTCGTGCTTGCTGTTCAACATTGCTTTGGAGGGTGCAATAAGAAGAGCGGGGATAAACACGAGTGGGACGATTTTCACGAAGTCCGTTCAGCTGCTTGGTTTCGCCGATGATATTGATATTATTGCTCGTAAATTTGAGACGATGGCGGAAACGTACATCCGACTAAAGAGTGAAGCCAAGCGAATCGGATTAGTCAATAATGTGTCGAAGACAAAGTACATGATGGCAAAGGGCTCCAGGGAGGAATCACCACGCCCGCCACCCCGAATTCATATCGACGGTGATGAAATCGAGGCGGTTGAAGAATTCGTGTACTTGGGCTCACTGGTGACCGACGACAACGACACCAGCAGAGAAATTCAGAGGCGCATTGTGGCAGGAAATCGTGCTTACTTTGGACTCCGCAGAACTCTACGATCGAACAAAGTTCGCCGTAACACGAAGTTAACCATCTACAAAACGCTGATTAGACCGGTCGTCCTCTATGGGCACGAAACATGGACCCTACGTGCAGAGGTCCAACGCGTCCTTGGAGTTTTCGAACGGAAGGTGTTGCGTACCATCTACGGCGGAGTGCAGATGGAAGACGGGACTTGGAGAAGGCGAATGAACCACGAGCTGCATCAGCTGCTAAGAGAACCAACCATCGTCCATACCGCGAAAATCGGGAGGCTACGGTGGGCGGGGCACGTCATCAGGATGTCGGATAGCAACCCGACTAAAATGGTTCTCGAGAGTCATCCGACCGGTACAAGAAGACGTGGAGCGCAGCGAGCTAGGTGGGTCGACCAAGTGGAGGACGATCTGCGGACCCTACGCAGAGTGCGGAACTGGAGACAAACAGCCATGGACCGAGTGGAATGGAGGCGGCTACTATGTACAGCAGAGGCCACCCCGGCCTTAGCCTGACCGGTAAGGTAAGTAAGCCTGTAATTCCTCTAAAGCAATGTTTAACAGCAAGCACGAAAGACCATCACCTTGCCGTAACCCTCTGCGAGATTCGAAGGGTCCCTGATATGTACTCGAACTACGCACATCACTCGATCCATCGTCGCCTTGATCAATCGTATCAGTTTTTCCGGGAATCCGTATTCGTGTATTAGGTACGCGGTCTGTTTTTATATCCAACGCGAAAAAAAAAAATCGCGCAGGAGTCTAAACGGGTGGAAACACCGCAATATTGTTCGATAATTTTACAGTTTTGAGCTATTTGTGTATGAAAACTATTACATACTAGCTGTCCCGGCAAGCTTCGTATTGCCTGCCTACTACGTTTTTGACATGCAGTTCTGTAGAAAAATGACCCGCAAAATGCTATTTCCGGTTTTCCAATTGCTCTTGCCTTCCCGGTCATTTTTCTCAATTATTTTTTCAACGAACACGTCGGTACCCTGTACGAATGCAACAGTGAAAGAATTATTTGCTTTCGCACATCCGTTCCCGAGCCTATTCGTCACATACAAACACCATTTTATTTTTATTTATATAGATTTAGTTGCGTATAATCCTAATTTCTCTTCTTATTAATTAACACTTCAAAATCATTGAGAAACTAGTGAGAAAAAAGGATCCAATGTTACCCGAAGTGTCAAAACAGCAAATTTCGACTTATAATTGTGCTAATCGTCGCTGTAGGTGCATGTCAAAAGAGAATATCATCATCCCCATGATATTTGCGAATGAAATAGGATATCTTCCGTAAACATGAGGTGCGATTGATACAAGAGTTTACCATATTTTTAACGAAAATTTTGTTACCGATTTGATTTAACCGTATTTTCTGAAAATTGCTGCCCTACTTCAAAGCACCACCCAAGTAACCAGCAAGCATTTAAAATAGCATTACTTCAGCATTATAGTAGTCTTTACGGCAACGCTTTTAATGCAAATTAGCCGTATATACGCCTTAAGTGCTGCTCCACAGCAGGTTTTGGCAAAATAACGGGCTGTCTTAGTGCTAGCCCTTCAGGAACGTCGTTTCAAGATGTCAAAGAAGCGTAACGCCTACGGTAACACCTCGTCGTCGAACAAAACAAAACAAAAAAAGATTTACGCCTGTTTCCTCTTGCTCCCTCGGCGTTCCCGCTTCCTCCCTCAGCGTTCCCCGCTTCCTCGACCAGGCAACACTCCGGCTTGTCTTACACTTTTTTGCTTGTTTTAGTAGTAATTGGGATTTGAACTTGTGATCCCCAGATAACAAATTAAAGTTGAGCTGCTGCTCCACGCTGCAGGATATGCTACAGCTGTAGCGATGGTGTGCGATGATGTTATCCCCAATATAAAGAATGATTAGAATGCGGCATCAATTCCAAACCCCAAAACCAATTATTTTCTGAGATATATTCCCTTTGCATAAGCAGTTTCCTTCCATATTCGTTCTATACCATATTCCTCTTCCCTCTTTCGAATTATAACTTAAGATCCACCCAATGATCCACTTATTCGGTGCACTTCCGATTCAAGAAGGAACGGCAATTTATGGATGGCCCAATCCAAACCAGCAACAGCAATGTTTTCTCCGGTGATTTCTGATAAGGAAGAGAAAAACGAATAAGTAACTCAGATGTCCAAATTTGTCAACAAGGTCTGTAAACCATGTAAAAGAGACGGCATGAGCTGTCAAATGCATAACATATCTCCCATACTCTTTGCTCGTAGCACTGGTACAGCATTTAAAAAGCATTTTCAATGCTTCCGAGTGAAAACATCTCAGACAGTCCAAATGCTAATTAAAAGCCGAAAGCTTTCGAGCGGCACAGGTAATGCTAATTCAAGGCAGCTTTGCATTCGAACTGCTTATGTAGGGCTGCAAGCAATTCAAATGCTGAAAACGGTCTATTGTACGGCTTATTCAAATGCTTAGTGGTTACCTGGGCATTATAATGTGAAATGTTCACAATCATCAAGGTTTACCATGTATTTTCATCAACCATGCATAGATATAAACGTGTAAATTTTTGAACTGAACTGAAAAGCAAAATTCTTATGAAAGTTCAGTGATTCACCATGTCACCTTAAGCGAAGGTAAACTATTGGAACATGGGCATAATTTGAAAGGATCGCAAAGAAGTTATAGCAAAGACCAAAAATACGTTGAAAAGTTATCGGTGGCGCCAATACACTTTACAATGGAATTGAATAATGGAAAACAAGGGTGATTGATGGATTGCGCGGCTGAATTCTCATGAAAGAAATTGTCAAAAAATAGCCGATTGGCAAGTTTGTCACCGGAAGATAAATCGATTCAACTTGATGACTGGCTTGAATTATGAAGTTCACTTCGTTTAAGCAGCATGCTGTGTGAAGCTCATTGCGAAGTGTATGGTAGGTGTGCTGACTAAGGATCTTTCTGTGTTATTGTTAGTCCGCTAGTCACATTCATTTCTTTTTTGCGTAGGTAAATAAAGAGAAGAAAACCAAGATTGAATCATAAGCTAGGCTCAGTGTACCAGTTATGGCTATAGTACCTCAAATTCGCCATAGTTGATTATTATCCTTTAATGATACATCTATGGAAACAGTACCCCGCAGGACACCGAAGCGCAGAGTTTGGAAGGCCGCCATCGCATCGATTAACGCGATAAACTGGTCGGGAAACATGCCGACCCTGAGGAGTTGTTTCAGGGAGTCTCAGGAACGCTTTCCTACTGGGCTAGTCGGCAGTTAGCTATAATAACAAAAAAAAAATGTGTGTATCAGAAACATTTATATCATTTACCTCATTCATTTTATTTTGAAAATATCGATGTTCCATAATTCAGTTCGTAGTCCACTAGCAAACAAAGTTAATTATTAGCCCTCTAGGGCAGAAAGTCAGTCGAACTGAGAATTATTTGCCCCTCAGCTTGACAAACAACTAGGATAAAGAATCTCGATAATAAAGATAATAATAATAATAACTAGGATAAAGCATTTAATGCAGCCAATACCGTTGTACAAGGCACCCATTCGAGGTGCATAGAATGTTTGAAATTCACTGTTCAAATTTAAGGTTTTCAAAAGGTTATACACAAGGGGTTTCCAACAGGTTTTTTAGTGACAAGTAATCAATGATTATTTTTGATTTCTCTGAGTAATCAGGTAATCACAAGTAATCATGATAATCTGAAGTAATCATTAGTAATCAAAAGTAATCATTAATAATCCGAGGTAATCAATGGTAATCACATGTAATCAATGGTAATCAGATGTAATCAATGGCAATCGAATGTAATCAACTAGGTAATCAACGGTATAACCAAACAAAGTAATCATGAGTAATTAGTTGTAATCATATGATTATCATAGGTAATCTAAGTAATCAGTAGTAATCTTGAGTAATCAATAGTAATCTTGGTAATCAATAAGTTATCATTAGTGTTGGCAATCACAATTGTAAAATATGTTTATAACCTAATATTTGAATTGTAATTAGACTACTCTATTTGAGTCACATGTAATAGAAATCCTCTCTGTTACCCACTGTGATGAGCTAAATGAACTCAGAGAGTAGATAGGTTGAGTTCTCTTCCGATCGGTACCGTGCCGATCGTGTTTGCGCGATTGCTAGTTATAAAGCAGATCATTTAGAATCTGCGAGTTAGTTGTATTTCGGATTTTATCGAATAAACATATTCGACCCAACTCGAGTGTTTCTCATTCCGCGAATGTTAAAAGAAAGACCGTAGAGTTTGTTAGAAAGTGGTGTCCCTCCCCACGTGTTCATCGGAAAAACGTGGTCGCCGCCGTCCCAAAGTGGTTTGCTGCTGTCTGCTCCTGCTGTAGCTGGTGGCCGTTCATATCTCGGCCGTGTTTTCGTCGACGTAGCCAGGTTTGCCTACATTTTTTGGTGCCGAAACCCGGGACTGCCAGGTCCCCGTCATCGTTATCGGCCGGCGCAAGAGGATAGCGTGGATTGTTCTCGAACAATAGCGGGCTCCATTTTGGAAATTTTCGCCGCTGTTGTACCACCCCACGGATCTTCAGCCGGATTACTTGCTGCATCGGTAGCTGTTCTCGACCTGGACGTTTGCAAAGGCACGGAAGATCACCAACGAGCAAAGGACGCAGGTCAAGCCAAGTGAGCCCAGGTAACGCACTGCACTGGAGACAAAAGGTGAGTGGACCACCATTTTATTTTCGACCAATAAATTGTTCTCGTGCGTTTTATTGTTATCGCGCCCATTGTTCCAAAATGGTGCTTCGACAGTGCAAGAAAACAAAAAAGCTCCTTCTGAAAAGGAACAATATCATCGGTTCCGCCAAGTTGATCAAGGAATACGATGAGAATTTCGTGTTTGACCGTGATTTTCCTCAACTCAAGTTTCGGCTTGAGACGTTAGATAGCTTGTGGGAGAAGTTCAATGAGGTGCAGGCAGAAATTGAACTTGAGGATGAGCTTTCGGAGGAACTTGCTGAAGAACGCGTTGATTTTGAAACGCAATACTTCGAATTGAAAGGCTCATTAGCCACCAAACTTGCGGTCTTTGATGAAAGAGCTGAAAGGCGGCCCGGTTCACCTGGTGCTCCGCCTGCACATGCTCCTTTTGTTCGCCTCCCTGAACTTAAAATTCCGGAGTTCAGTGGAGATTACGATGAGTGGATGAATTTTCACGACCTTTTCACCACTCTCATCCACACTAATGGCCAACTTTCGGCAGTACAGAAGTTTCAGTACTTGAAAACTGTACTGAAAGGTGATGCTTTGCGACTCGTGCAATCTCTCGCAGTCTCCGCGGCAAACTATGCTATTGCGTGGGACTTGCTAAAAAAGCGGTTCGACAACAAAAACTTCCTCATCAAGCAACATTTTTCGGCATTAATGTCCACTCCATCTGTGCGCAAAGAGTCTTCGTCTGCGCTGTGCAACCTTGCGGACGAGTTCGACAAACACGTGAGCGTGCTCAATAAATTAGAAGATCCCAGAGAACATTGGAACTCGTTCCTAGTTGAACTGCTCAGCAGCAAACTTGACCCGTTGACGCAAAAGGAGTGGGAGAATCAGCTTCAGGAGAATGTGCGGCCAGTGTATGCTGACCTGGTTGCCTTCATCCAAAAACGTTCTCGCATTTTGCAGTCAATTACGCTCTCCCAACCTTCGCCTTCTACGAGTAAATCCGAACCGAAGCATGAGTCCAGACCCTCTCGATCAAAAACCTCATTGTACCACTCAGCCAACAGTGATAGCACTCAAAAGTGCAGTTTGTGTAAGCAATCGCACACACTATCGCAGTGCGATGAATTTAGGAAGCTAACGCCTCAAAAACGCTTCGAGTTGGCTAAACGGCAAGGACTTTGTCTAAATTGCCTGAAATCATCTCACATGATGAAAAACTGCTCAGCTGGTTCGTGTAGGACCTGTAATAAACGTCACCACACACTTTTGCATTTGAATTCGCAGTCTGCCAGCAATACAGAGTCCCACGATAAATCTGTGGCAGCACAGGTTGGCCAATGTCAGCAATCCCCACAATCGGCCACGGTCGTCGAATCGCCGTCGTCGGTACCGTGCATTGTCGATCAATGTCACGGGGTCCCTCGGGTTACGGGACAGGCCTCGTCGCCGTCGGATAGGCCAACCAATCGTTCGTTATCGTCCGTTTCGTCGCCGGTTCCCCCGGTTATACCGTCAAGCTTAGCTCATAGCTCCTTGCAAGTGACGAACTGCCAAACCGTCACACCCAATCACTCTTTCGTATCGAAAGCATGTATCTCGTCAGTGTTCATGCTTACTGCCTTCGTGAAAGTCCAACACGTGGATGGCACTCATATTCTCGCTCGCGCCTTGCTGGATTGTGCATCCGAAGCCAATTTCGTAACCCAATCTCTCGCTCAACGGCTTTGCTCGAAACGCACACCAGCCAATATCGATGTGTACGGCATCAGTCAAACAGTCAAACAGGTGAAGCACAAAACGATCATTACTGTATCGTCGCGCTTCGGTTCGTACACAAGTAGCATGGAATTTCTAATTTTGCCCACATTGACTAGAGTCCTACCCACTGCAACTGTTGACATTTCGAAGTGGGTCATTCCTCGCCACCTTCCCCTTGCTGATCCTAAATTCAACATTGCGCATGATATCGACCTCATCATCGGTATCAAAAACTTCTTCTCGATTCTGGAGAACGATCAAATCTCCGTTGGAAATGGCTTGCCAGTGCTTCGCAAAACAGTTTTCGGTTATGTTGTCGCCGGTGAAGCAGAACAACCATGCGCCCCCTCCGTCGTCTGCAACGTGTCATCGATGGACAACCTGGAGTCGATGGTTCACAAGTTTTGGGAGGTGGAGAGTTTTGAGAAGGGAAAGGCGCTCTCGTTGGAGGAGCTATACTGCGAGAATCATTTCCGAAAGACACACTATAGAGCTTCTGACGGTCGGTACGTGGTTCGTTTGCCGATTCGTAGGGAGATGCTTGACTCGTTGGGAGAGTCGTTCAGAATCGCCGAGCGGCGGTTTTCGGCCATCGAGAGGAAGCTGTCGTCTGATCCACAACTACACGCAGAGTACTCGAAGTTCATGGATGAGTACCTATCGTTGGGGCACATGGAGGAAATCAAGCCTGATTTATCTCCGTCTACCCCGCACTTCTATCTTCCTCACCACGCCATTCAGCGGCCCGACAGCACCACCACGAAGACACGCGTGGTGTTCGACGCTTCGTGTCGCGGCAGCAACAACATTTCGCTGAACGATCTCTGCTATATTGGTCCCACCGTCCAACCGCCCCTCATCGCTACACTAGTCAACTTTCGCATTCCTCGCTTTGCGGTGAGTGCGGATGCCGAGAAAATGTACCGGCAAGTGTGGGTTCACCCGGATGACTCTTTGCTGCAACTGATCCTGTTTCGGGAGAATCCAGCCGAGGAATTGAAGACCTATCGGCTGAAAACGGTGACATACGGGACTGCCCCTGCACCGTATCTCGCTACACGCGTTCTCAATCAGCTCGCCGAGGACGAAGCCGACAAATACCCTCTCGCTGCTTCAAAGGTTGGAAAATGTTTCTACGTTGATGATTACTTTTCGGGGGACAACAACGAACAACAATCGATTCAATTTTGATCGTCGTGATCGTTGTTTTTTTTTTGAGCGTGTGCCCCGTGGCGGTGGTTAACTGCCGCAATGGGTGATGATGAGGATGGCGGGGGTACGTCATATACCATCAATGAAGCCTTGTTGTTGGCGTCGGGTGCACCGACCCAACAAATTGTTAACAATGTGAACCCCTTTGGCACCCCTCAATCTGGAGTGTCTGCAATGGACGCCAATAATACACCTCAAACGTCCCCCCGCCTCAAGGCCTACCCTCCCGACTTTGGCGGTCCATATGTTGTTTTCTTCCGACCCAAAGGCAAACGTTTGAACACCGTTCAAATCAGCAAGGATCTGACTAAGCGGTATTCTTCCGTTGTTTCCATTGACATGGTTGGTACAGCTAAGCTTCGGGTGACAGTAGGCGACCGAAAACAGGCTAATGAGATTGTGGCCTGTGAGTTGTTTACACTTGAGTATCAAGTGTACGTCCCAAGCGCTCAGGTAGAGATTTCGGGGAAGGTCGCCGACGCATCTTTGACCTGCGAAACGATCATGCAAGGCTGTGGTCGTTTCCATAACCCTTCTCTACCTCCTGTCCAGATACTGGATTGCCGGCAACTGCATTCGGTCTCCCAGGAGGGCGAGAAGAAGGTTTACACACCATCTGATGAATTTTGTGTGACCTTCTCCGGATCTGCATTACCAGATCTGCTGGTGATGGGCAAACTTCGGCTACCTGTGAGGCTGTATGTACCGAAGGTTATGAACTGCACCAATTGCAAGCAGCTGGGCCACACCGCCCTATACTGCTGCAACAAACCTCGCTGTGCAACATGCGGCGAGAGGCATGTGGACGGTGCGTGTAAAACGCCGCCCAAGTGTGTTTATTGTGGTAGCGACCGTCCACATGATCTGATGGCTTGCCCAAGGTACATACAGCAGAAAAAACATCAAAAACGGTCGTTGCAGCAGCGATCACGGCGAAGCTACGCCGAAATGTTGAAAAAAGCTGCCCCGGCCGTTGAATCCCGTAACATCTACTCCTCTTTATCTCTCGATGATCAGGGCTCTGACTCTGAGGTCGGGGACGGGGTTCCCTTTGTTTTCAAGGGTGAAACGAGGAAACGGATGAGGCTCCAGAGACCCACCAAAAAACCTCGGAATCTGCCTAGCAGTGACCCCCAACCCGCCGTGACAAATTCTAGGAGTGTTAAGAAAGGCGCCAAACGTTCACCTCCTGGATTCAAAATCCAAGATGAACGCGGCTTTCCTTCGCTCCCGGGAACATCAAAAATCCCAGATGTCCCAATTTTTTCGACTTCTCAGCCAGAGGGACAGCATTCGGAGAACCAGGAACAACCTCTTGGTGCTCCGATGTTTACGCTTTCTGGCATCGTAGACATCATCCTAAACTTCTTTAATGCTTCCGATTCAGTGAAGAGCATTGTCAAAGCACTTCTTCCTTGTATGTCCCCTCTTTTGAAGCAGTTGGCTTCTAAAATGCCCCTCCTTGCGACATTCGTATCTTTCGATGGCTAATTTAACCACCGAGGTCGAAGATATGATTTCTGTGCTACACTGGAACTGTCGTAGTATCGTACCAAAATTAGACGCTTTCAAATTTTTAATTAACAATTTACAATGCGATGTTTTTGCGCTATCCGAAACATGGCTGACAACCGATGTAACCATACCTTTTTCCGATTTCAACATCATCCGTCTTGATCGGGCCGACTCATACGGAGGGGTGCTTTTAGGGATCAAAAAGCAGCACTCATTTTACAGAGTTGATTTCCATCCGATGACGGGCATCGAAGCCGTCGCATGTGAGGTGACTATCCGAGGTAAAACCCTCAGTGTTGCCTCCATATATCTTCCACCGAGAACTGCGATATCTCGCAGGGATCTCGCCCACATCTGCTCGGTTATGCCTGAGCCACGGCTGCTCATGGGAGATTTCAACTCCCATGGTACAGGCTGGGGGGAACTGTACGATGACAGCCGTTCAACTTTGATATATGACCTCTGCGACGACTTCAACATGACAATTTTGAACACCGGAGAAGTTACGCGAGTGGCGCCTCCAGCTAAAGATGGCAGTCCTAGAGACAGTCGATTAGACCTCTCAATCTGTTCGAGCTCACTATCGCTGGAGTGCTCATGGAGGGTTATCCAGGATCCCCATGGTAGTGATCACCTTCCGATCGTTGTTTCTATTTCCAATGGTTCACGGCAACCTCCATCTATCGACATTTCCTACGACCTCACGAAACACATTGACTGGGGGAAGTACGCGGAAGCAATTATCGACGGTGAGCAATCGGTAGAAGACCTTCCACCGCGGGAAGAGTATCAGTTTCTATCAGAACTGATCATCAGTAGCGCGCTTCAGGCACAACGTCGGCCAGTGCCAGGTCCTTCGGTTCGCAGGAAACCCCCCAATCCGTGGTGGGATAGCGAGTGTACAGAAATCTATCGCGAGAAATCCGCTGCGTTCAAAGCGTTGCGGAAACGCGGTGCGGTCGAAAACTTTAAGCGGTACACTTCCCTTGAAAGCACGTTTAAGAACTTGGTCAAGGCGAAGAAAAGCGGTTATTGGCGTCGGTTCGTCGAGGGTTTGTCGCGCAAGACTTCGATGAGAACTCTTTGGAACGTCGGGAGAAGAATGCGTAACGCGTCGTCGGTAAACGAGGATCGAGAAAGCTCTCCTCGGTGGATTCTCAAGTTCGCCAAAAAAGTTTGTCCAGATTCCGTACCCGTGGAGCGAATGATTCGTGATGTTTCCGAGGATAGGGACGATATGGATAGACCGTTTTCGATGATTGAATTCTCACTTGCTCTTCTTTCATGTAACAATTCCGCTCCAGGAATGGATCGAATTAAGTTCAACTTGCTTAAAAACCTCCCTGACGTGGCTAAGAGGCGCTTGTTGAACTTGTTCAATCAGTTTCTGGATAACAACATCATTCCGGATGATTGGAGGCAAGTGAGAGTGATAGCTATTCAAAAACCCGGTAAACCCGCGTCGGATCATAATTCGTACCGTCCAATCGCGATGTTGTCTTGTCTACGGAAGTTGTCGGAGAAGATGATTCTCTTTCGACTGGACAAATGGGTTGAATCGAATGGCATGTTGTCAGATACACAATTTGGTTTCCGCAGAGGCAAAGGAACGAACGACTGTCTTGCGATGCTTTCTTCAGAAATTCAACTTGCCTTTGCGCAAAAGCAGCAAATGGGCTCAGTGTTTTTGGATATCAAGGGGGCTTTTGATTCAGTTTGTGTCGATGTTCTTTCCGACAAACTGCACGAAAGCGGCCTTTCACCAATTATGAACAACTTTTTGTACAATTTGCTGTTTGAGAAGCAGATGAGCTTTGCTCATGGCGACTTGACAGTTTCACGAATTAGCTACATGGGTCTCCCCCAGGGTTCATGTTTAAGCCCCCTTCTTTACAATTTTTATGTCAGAGACATTGATGATTGTCTCATGGAAAATTGCACGTTAAGACAGCTTGCGGATGACTGTGTTGTTTCTGTGACGGGATCAATAGCAGTCGATCTGCAAGGGCCACTACAGGATACTTTGGACAATTTGTCTACTTGGGCTCTGAAGCTGGGTATCGAATTCTCTCCGGAGAAAACTGAGATGGTTGTCTTTTCTAAAAAACACAAACCGGCTAAGTTTCCGCTCGTTCTAATGGGTAAGACAATCACTCATAGCATGTCTTCACAATACCTCGGCATCTGGTTCGACTCCAAATGCACCTGGGGGAAGCACATTGTGTATCTGATACAGAAATGTCAAAAACGAATCAACTTTATGCGAACTATTACCGGAACATGGTGGGGAGCACACCCGGAAGATCTGATCAGGCTGTACCAAACCACCATTCTATCGGTTTTAGAATACGGTAGCTTCTGTTTTCAATCCGCGGCGAAAACACACTTGCTGAAACTTCAACGGGTTCAGTACCGTTGCCTTCGAGACTCATGTTTACACTTGAGTATCAAGTGTACGTCCCAAGCGCTCAGGTAGAGATTTCGGGGAAGGTCGCCGACGCATCTTTGACCTGCGAAACGATCATGCAAGGCTGTGGTCGTTTCCATAACCCTTCTCTACCTCCTGTCCAGATACTGGATTGCCGGCAACTGCATTCGGTCTCCCAGGAGGGCGAGAAGAAGGTTTACACACCATCTGATGAATTTTGTGTGACCTTCTCCGGATCTGCATTACCAGATCTGCTGGTGATGGGCAAACTTCGGCTACCTGTGAGGCTGTATGTACCGAAGGTTATGAACTGCACCAATTGCAAGCAGCTGGGCCACACCGCCCTATACTGCTGCAACAAACCTCGCTGTGCAACATGCGGCGAGAGGCATGTGGACGGTGCGTGTAAAACGCCGCCCAAGTGTGTTTATTGTGGTAGCGACCGTCCACATGATCTGATGGCTTGCCCAAGGTACATACAGCAGAAAAAACATCAAAAACGGTCGTTGCAGCAGCGATCACGGCGAAGCTACGCCGAAATGTTGAAAAAAGCTGCCCCGGCCGTTGAATCCCGTAACATCTACTCCTCTTTATCTCTCGATGATCAGGGCTCTGACTCTGAGGTCGGGGACGGGGTTCCCTTTGTTTTCAAGGGTGAAACGAGGAAACGGATGAAGCTCCAGAGACCCACCAAAAAACCTCGGAATCTGCCTAGCAGTGACCCCCAACCCGCCGTGACAAATTCTAGGAGTGTTAAGAAAGGCGCCAAACGTTCACCTCCTGGATTCAAAATCCAAGATGAACGCGGCTTTCCTTCGCTCCCGGGAACATCAAAAATCCCAGATGTCCCAATTTTTTCGACTTCTCAGCCAGAGGGACAGCATTCGGAGAACCAGGAACAACCTCTTGGTGCTCCGATGTTTACGCTTTCTGGCATCGTAGACATCATCCTAAACTTCTTTAATGCTTCCGATTCAGTGAAGAGCATTGTCAAAGCACTTCTTCCTTGTATGTCCCCTCTTTTGAAGCAGTTGGCTTCTAAAATGCCCCTCCTTGCGACATTCGTATCTTTCGATGGCTAATTTAACCACCGAGGTCGAAGATATGATTTCTGTGCTACACTGGAACTGTCGTAGTATCGTACCAAAATTAGACGCTTTCAAATTTTTAATTAACAATTTACAATGCGATGTTTTTGCGCTATCCGAAACATGGCTGACAACCGATGTAACCATACCTTTTTCCGATTTCAACATCATCCGTCTTGATCGGGCCGACTCATACGGAGGGGTGCTTTTAGGGATCAAAAAGCAGCACTCATTTTACAGAGTTGATTTCCATCCGATGACGGGCATCGAAGCCGTCGCATGTGAGGTGACTATCCGAGGTAAAACCCTCAGTGTTGCCTCCATATATCTTCCACCGAGAACTGCGATATCTCGCAGGGATCTCGCCCACATCTGCTCGGTTATGCCTGAGCCACGGCTGCTCATGGGAGATTTCAACTCCCATGGTACAGGCTGGGGGGAACTGTACGATGACAGCCGTTCAACTTTGATATATGACCTCTGCGACGACTTCAACATGACAATTTTGAACACCGGAGAAGTTACGCGAGTGGCGCCTCCAGCTAAAGATGGCAGTCCTAGAGACAGTCGATTAGACCTCTCAATCTGTTCGAGCTCACTATCGCTGGAGTGCTCATGGAGGGTTATCCAGGATCCCCATGGTAGTGATCACCTTCCGATCGTTGTTTCTATTTCCAATGGTTCACGGCAACCTCCATCTATCGACATTTCCTACGACCTCACGAAACACATTGACTGGGGGAAGTACGCGGAAGCAATTATCGACGGTGAGCAATCGGTAGAAGACCTTCCACCGCGGGAAGAGTATCAGTTTCTATCAGAACTGATCATCAGTAGCGCGCTTCAGGCACAACGTCGGCCAGTGCCAGGTCCTTCGGTTCGCAGGAAACCCCCCAATCCGTGGTGGGATAGCGAGTGTACAGAAATCTATCGCGAGAAATCCGCTGCGTTCAAAGCGTTGCGGAAACGCGGTGCGGTCGAAAACTTTAAGCGGTACACTTCCCTTGAAAGCACGTTTAAGAACTTGGTCAAGGCGAAGAAAAGCGGTTATTGGCGTCGGTTCGTCGAGGGTTTGTCGCGCAAGACTTCGATGAGAACTCTTTGGAACGTCGGGAGAAGAATGCGTAACGCGTCGTCGGTAAACGAGGATCGAGAAAGCTCTCCTCGGTGGATTCTCAAGTTCGCCAAAAAAGTTTGTCCAGATTCCGTACCCGTGGAGCGAATGATTCGTGATGTTTCCGAGGATAGGGACGATATGGATAGACCGTTTTCGATGATTGAATTCTCACTTGCT
Organism: Aedes albopictus; assembly: GCF_035046485.1. Classification (NCBI taxonomy): domain Eukaryota; kingdom Metazoa; phylum Arthropoda; class Insecta; order Diptera; family Culicidae; genus Aedes; species Aedes albopictus. The sequence continues at coordinate 201,893,755 of NC_085138.1, read as the reverse complement.
CTTCTTTCATGTAACAATTCCGCTCCAGGAATGGATCGAATTAAGTTCAACTTGCTTAAAAACCTCCCTGACGTGGCTAAGAGGCGCTTGTTGAACTTGTTCAATCAGTTTCTGGATAACAACATCATTCCGGATGATTGGAGGCAAGTGAGAGTGATAGCTATTCAAAAACCCGGTAAACCCGCGTCGGATCATAATTCGTACCGTCCAATCGCGATGTTGTCTTGTCTACGGAAGTTGTCGGAGAAGATGATTCTCTTTCGACTGGACAAATGGGTTGAATCGAATGGTATGTTGTCAGATACACAATTTGGTTTCCGCAGAGGCAAAGGAACGAACGACTGTCTTGCGATGCTTTCTTCAGAAATTCAACTTGCCTTTGCGCAAAAGCAGCAAATGGGCTCAGTGTTTTTGGATATCAAGGGGGCTTTTGATTCAGTTTGTGTCGATGTTCTTTCCGACAAACTGCACGAAAGCGGCCTTTCACCAATTATGAACAACTTTTTGTACAATTTGCTGTTTGAGAAGCAGATGAGCTTTGCTCATGGCGACTTGACAGTTTCACGAATTAGCTACATGGGTCTCCCCCAGGGTTCATGTTTAAGCCCCCTTCTTTACAATTTTTATGTCAGAGACATTGATGATTGTCTCATGGAAAATTGCACGTTAAGACAGCTTGCGGATGACTGTGTTGTTTCTGTGACGGGATCAATAGCAGTCGATCTGCAAGGGCCACTACAGGATACTTTGGACAATTTGTCTACTTGGGCTCTGAAGCTGGGTATCGAATTCTCTCCGGAGAAAACTGAGATGGTTGTCTTTTCTAAAAAACACAAACCGGCTAAGTTTCCGCTCGTTCTAATGGGTAAGACAATCACTCATAGCATGTCTTCACAATACCTCGGCATCTGGTTCGACTCCAAATGCACCTGGGGGAAGCACATTGTGTATCTGATACAGAAATGTCAAAAACGAATCAACTTTATGCGAACTATTACCGGAACATGGTGGGGAGCACACCCGGAAGATCTGATCAGGCTGTACCAAACCACCATTCTATCGGTTTTAGAATACGGTAGCTTCTGTTTTCAATCCGCGGCGAAAACACACTTGCTGAAACTTCAACGGGTTCAGTACCGTTGCCTTCGGATCGCGTTAGGTTGCATGAACTCGACTCACACAATGAGTTTAGAGGTACTTGCTGGTGTACAGCCTCTGACAGACCGCTTTGCGGAGTTGTCGTTCCGGTTCCTCATCCGATGCGAGGTTGTGAATCCGTTAGTCATAGAAAACTTCGAAAAGCTGCTCGAACAGAATCCCCAAACTCGTTTTATGAGTGTGTACTACTGGTACATGACGCTGGAGGTAAGCCCATCTCCGGTTAACACCAATCGTGACAACTTCTCAGACTTCGACAGCTCCTCTGTGGATTTTGATCTCTCTATGAAGGATGAGATCACTGGTATACCGGAATCTTTTCGTTCCATAGGTATTCCACAAATTTTTGCAAGTAAGTTCGGGCATGTTAGCGGGGCCAGACAGTTCTTCACAGATGGTTCCAAAACCGATGATTCGACTGGATTCGGTGTCTACAACGAATTTCATAGTGCCACCTTTATGCTTCAAAAGCCATGTTCGGTATATATTGCTGAGCTAGCGGCTATATACTACACCTTAGAGTACATTCGCACTCTCCCACCTGAGCACTACTTCATTTTTACCGACAGTCTAAGCTCTCTGGAGGCTGTTCGGTCAATGAAACCGATGAAGCACTCAGCGTACTTCCTGAAAGGAATACGCCAAGTCTTGAGTGCTTTGTCCAAACGCTCATACATCATCACCATAGCTTGGCTCCCTTCACATTGCTCAATTCCGGGCAATGAGAAAGCGGACTCTCTGGCTAAGGTGGGCGCTAGCGAAGGCGATATTTACGAGCGTCAAATCGCCTTCGATGAATTTTTTGCATTGGCCCGTCAGGAGACCTTGATCAGCTGGCAACATAAATGGAGAGATGGAGAGATGGGTAGATGGTTGCACTCCATCATTCCACAGGTGTCGAAGAAGCCATGGTTCAAAGGGTTGGATTTAGGCCGCGATTTCATTCGTGTGATGTGTCGGCTGATGTCCAACCACTATTTGTTGAACGCACATACCTTCCGTATTGGGCTCTCAGAAAGCAATCTTTGTGTCTGTGGCGTGGCTTACCAGGATATCGAACATGTCGTGTGGGGATGCAATGAGTATCGTGAGGTCAGATCTGAGCTGCATGAAATTCTCCGGGTCCGAGGAAAACAACAGAAACCCGTTAGAGAAGTGTTGGCAGGACTTGATTTGGAATACATGAACCTGATTTACCAGTTTTTGAAACGTGTTGATGTCAGAGTTTGATGTAGTACGTTCCTTGTTTTCGTTGTCCGCCTTTTGGTTTTGTTGTTCGCCCCTGTCTGTCGTCTCCCCTTTCCGTTTGTCCTCTTCTTGTCGTTTTCTACCGATAAAGTCCTTTCTTTTTGGTTCCGTTACAGATATGGACAATTTGTCCCATCAATGATTTAGTATAAGTTAGCAAATAATTTAGTTTTAAACCCATAAACCCCCCCTTCCCAATTTTATTTTATTTTTTTTTTTCTTTCAATCCTTAACCTCGAAACAGCCGCGAGTACTTCGGCTTCCCAAACTAACATAGTTTTAAGGCAGTAATAAATTGTAAAATGTAAAATCATTGTAAAAACAAAAGATTTCGGCTCAGTTATGCCCATGTGGCGCCCGAGCCTTCCAAATAAACGAATAAGTAAAAAAAAAAAAAAAACAACGAACAACGCTTGATGGAAACGAACCATCAGCTAATCGAGCTGCTACGTTCAGGTGGATTCAACATGCGAAAATGGAGCAGCAATAGTCCCACTGTGCTCTCCCAAATTCCGGAATCGCTTCGGGACGCTCGAACAGAACTCGATATCAGCCAATCTGACTCGGTGAAAGCTCTTGGACTTCTTTGGCACCCACAGTCAGATGAATTTAGCTTCAACGATCCAGATCTCACGTCTTCTGAGCCAATCACAAAGCGTTTGGTTCTTTCTCAGATGTCACGCCTTTTCGACCCGATGGGATTAGTTGGGGCATCCATCGTAGGTGCAAAAATCTTTTTGCAAGCACTGTGGTTCGAAAACTTCAACTGGGACGACATTTTGCCGGAGCAATATCAAAAGTGGTGGATCCAGTTCCGCAACGAGATTGTAACGCTATCTTCGCTTCGAATTCCACGTCGCATTCTCATCGAAGACTATCGAGCCGTAGAATTTCACGTCTTTTCAGACGCTTCCGAACATGCGTACGGCTGCTGCATGTACGTCAAATCTATAAGCTCTACTGGGGAACAGCAATGCAACCTGGTGATAGCGAAATCGCGTATCAGTCCACTTCGTAATTTGTCTATTCCTCGTCTCGAATTGTGTGCGGCAGTTCTCGGCGCTCAATTGGCCGATTTCGTATTGGATTCGACGAAGCTGGCTTTCCCGGTTACATTTTGGACCGATTCGTCGATCGTTCTTCATTGGATAGCTTCGTCTTCTACGCCGTGGAAGGTATTCGTTTCGAATCGGATTGCCGAAATTCATCGGCTGACAGGAGGAAGTATGTGACGGCATGTCCCGACTGAGCTGAACCCTGCGGACAAGATCTCGAGGGGAGTCTCTCCGTCGCTCTTGATGGAAGATTCGCTCTGGTGGCACGGTCCCCCCTACCTTCGGCAAAATTCGGATACTTGGCCGGAGAACTGCATCAAACTAACACCACTACATCAAGAAGCTCGGAAAACCGAATCCAAACAGGTCGTTTCAGTCGTAGTCGCTCACCATGATACGATTGATCTCATCGAACAGCATTCATCGCTCTCCCATCTGCAACGCAAAGTCGCATGGCTGCGGCGGTTTGCTAATAACTGCCGCACTAAACCACCTGAAAGGCGCAATTTTGGTCCACTTTCGCATATGGAACTGGAACACGCGCTGATGGAGCTCGTCAGGCAAACGCAGCAGGTCTATTTTTCGGCGGAAATCGAATTCCTCAAGAAGTACAAGGGGACTATCCGCAAAGCTTTTTCGTTCAAATCTCCTCTAAAAACTCTCTGCCCGTTCTTAGATTCGAACGGGTTGCTGCGAATTACTGGTCGGCTGCAGCATCTCGATATTCCGTACGATACCAAACACCCATTGGTATTGCCCCAAAAGGCCCACCTAACAACGCTCATCGTGAGAGCAACGCACCTCCGAATGTTACATGCTGGACCACAACTTCTCTTGTCGACGTTGCGCCAGCGCTACTGGCCAGTGCGAGGCCGCGATCTTGCCAAAAAAGCTGTTCGGGAGTGCATTACCTGCTTTCGCTGCCGTCCCAGAAATGTCTCTCAAATCATGGGACCATTACCTGCAGTGCGAGTTACGCCGTCACGCGCGTTCACCCACTGTGGCGTCGATTATTGTGGGCCGTTTTCGGTTTCGATTCCGAATCGTCGCGGGCCGTCGGTCAAGATACACGTCGCGATTTTCGTATGTATGTCGTCGAAAGCGGTACACATCGACATGGTGTACAACCTCACGTCCGACGCGTTCGTGAACGCATTAAAGCGCCTCGTCGGTCGTCGCGGTCGTGTCTCCGATATATACTGCGACAACGCACGAACTTTCGTCGGAGCAAATTGTATGCTCGAAGAGAATCGGAAGCAATTCGACGCGATGCACCGATCGCGTGAACTGCACTCGTTTTGTGCGGAAGCTGGAATTACCTTCCACTTTAATCCAGCCCATTCACCCCACTGCGGCGGCCTCTGGGAGGCTTCCGTCAAGACCTTCAAGTACCACCTCTACCGTGTCATGAAGGATACGGTGCTCAACACGGATGACTTCAACACCCTGATCATTCAGATCGAGGGGATAATGAACTCTCGCCCACTATGTCCGATGTCGTCGGACCCCGGAGACGTCGTTGCCTTGACGCCAGGGCACTTGCTCGTGGGAGAACCACTTTGCTCTCTCCCCGAGCCCGATTTATGCAATACTCCCATTAATCGTCTCAATTCATTCCAGAAAATGCAACGAAGCCTCCAGCATTTCTGGAAAGCTTGGTCGCGAGATTACGTGGCTCAATTACAGGACCGCAAGAAGTGGCCAACTGTCCATCCGGACATCGAGGTAGGAACGTTGGTGCTCCTCAGAGATGATAACGCACCTCCGATGCGCTGGAATCTCGGTCGGATCGAAGAGGTATTCCCCGGAAAGGATGGACACGTTCGTGTAGTTCAGGTTCGAACTGCACACGGGAGCTACCGACGAGCAATCACCGAAGTGTGTCCACTTCCCATCGAGGATCCCTCCTCCCAGCAACCTACCACCCACTGAGCATGGAGACGCTTGGTGTTTTGTTGAAAGCGGGCTTTCAACGGGGCCCGGCATGTTGGCAATCACAATTGTAAAATATGTTTATAACCTAATATTTGAATTGTAATTAGACTACTCTATTTGAGTCACATGTAATAGAAATCCTCTCTGTTACCCACTGTGATGAGCTAAATGAACTCAGAGAGTAGATAGGTTGAGTTCTCTTCCGATCGGTACCGTGCCGATCGTGTTTGCGCGATTGCTAGTTATAAAGCAGATCATTTAGAATCTGCGAGTTAGTTGTATTTCGGATTTTATCGAATAAACATATTCGACCCAACTCGAGTGTTTCTCATTCCGCGAATGTTAAAAGAAAGACCGTAGAGTTTGTTAGAAAGTGGTGTCCCTCCCCACGTGTTCATCGGAAAAACGTGGTCGCCGCTGTCCCAAAGTGGTTTGCTGCTGTCTGCTCCTGCTGTAGCTGGTGGCCGTTCATATCTCGGCCGTGTTTTCGTCGACGTAGCCAGGTTTGCCTACAATTAGTAATCACAAGTAATCATGGTAATCAGAAGTAATGATTAATAATCTGAGTAATCAGTAGTAATCTTGAGTAACCAATAGTAATCTTGGTAATCAATGAGTAATCATAAGTAATCAAGGTAATCAGAAGTAATCATGGTAATCAGAAGTAATCATTAATAATACGAAGTAATCAATGGTAATCAGATGTAATCAATGGTAATCAGATGTAAACAATGGTAATCAAAAGTAATCAATTAGGTAATCAACGGTATAATCAAACAAAGTAATCATGAGTAATTAGTTGAAATCATATGATAATCATAGGTAATCTGAGTAATCAGTAGTAATCTTGAGTAATCAATAGTTACCTTTGTAATCAATAAGTAATCATAACTAATCAAGGTAATCACAAGTAATCATGGTAATCAGAAGTAATCTGTCGTAATCTTGAGTAATCAATAGTAATCTTGGTAATCAATAAGTAATCATAGTAATCACAGTAATCAATGAGTAATCAGAGTATTTTTTTTTCAGTAGTGACAGGTCATCAATTTAGTTGGAAACCCCTTGGTTATACAGGTCGGGCTCGATTATCCAGAGTCGGGTTCTGGCGCTACCCACATTAATATCTCGCAAACGGAATGCTTTAAGAAGCTGAAATTTTGACTGATCACTAATCAAGGTTGACTTAACAAAATTCAGCTTTGTAGAGCATTCAGTTCTCCAGATATATGTTTGAGAAGCATCAGAACCTCACTCCGGATAATCGAGTCCGACCTGTAATTCAAACGTTTTGCTGAACATGTCACTAAACGCATTATTTCCAATAACACTAAACCTCAATATCAATTTGTTCATTAAATGAAAAAAAAAAACATATTTGAAATCGTAATGTTTAGGTTATTTTTTTAGGAAAGAATAGGTTCGCCCACATTTTAATAACACTCTAGAGGCAAGTGTCTAATAGAGCCAGCTGGGACGGTAGATACTTTTGGTCTCATTACCACCATCGACTAACCAGTAAGTTATCCCATATGTATAAGCATAATTTCATAACATGTAGGCCGTATACGTGAACTCTATACAACGCCTGCGAAGCGCCGGAAAACTTTATCCGTTTGCCAAATGTGACAAAAACAGATGATTGACAGTATTCGAAAAGTTTTCGGATTAAAGTCAGTTCTGTTGATTACTTTTGCGCCCAACAGCGAGTGATGATGCATATGAAAAAAAAAGAAATATACTGGGCAATTCCATTTATTCCATTCCACTGGGACTGAACAATAAATCAAATTTAGTACTTTAAGCTAGATGTACTTGAACTAACATATTTCTACTTAAACAGCGAAGTATTTTCATGATTTAGCATGAGCTGCATGGTGCGAATAAAGTTGATGGTTCAATGATTACAAATGATTAATTTGAATACAGACACAGAGCAAAGCCTCGGCTCATACAAAAGTATCAAACATTGCATCCATGGATTGAAAGCTGAGAGGTTGATCCTTTGCTCACCTGCGGGTGGTGACTAACCGTGCAATTATTTAACCACGAGGCGGCGCAGCACAAAGATGTTGGTTGTTGCCGTTGGACGAAGCTCATCAGCTACACGATCGGGCGGACTACCAACAGCAAGCCTTGCTGGCTTTCATCTGCTTTGCGTCCACCTCCAACCGTATAGGACCTTATTACACTCACCGGGTCGAGCCTCTGCCATTGCAGGTTCATTCATTTTACATAATATGTCTCTTTGGACATAGCATGTGCCTGGGCATTGATTCGCAGTGTTAAAATGATTGGCCGGAAGTGCTTCTGCCTAGTTCAGTAGATGCCCAAAATTCGCTCATCCTCATCGAACCTGATAGGAACGGAAGTGACTACGATTCAATTGCAAGCACCAGCGCCTTGTCGTCGAACACCTTCCGTTTCGGTGATGAATTATTTGGCTCTTGATCTGAACTGTCAAATTTGAACACCATTCCGTGTTCAATCTAATTATCAAAATTTTGTTCAAAAAGGTGAACACGCACACAAGAGCAATAAGGGAACATTTTTGGTACGCTTACTGCACATGTGCGTTCAAAATGCATCTCTGCAGCAAGGACCTGAAACAGGACCTACTGAAGCTCCACAAATCGCTGTATCTGGCCAAGACGCATTATGATCTCCTGGTAGAGGAGCGGAGTACGGCTGATGCCAGCAAGGAGTAGCGGTCCACCCAAACGGACAGTTTCCTCTTTGCTGGCAACGTGACAATGCAGCACGAAATAATTCAGCTCGCCGGAGCCGTAACGTAGAGGTCAAACTGCCCTACGGCTCGAGTTGCATGGGTGAAACATGCAGAGGAGACGTGGCCCAAGAAGCGTTCGGTAATGACGAGCGAAACGCCAAAAAGGAAGAAGGGGACGGCCAGCGCGCGTACTTAACCAGGCTGCCAAGTCGGTTGTGAAACGCGAAAGGGGCAGGGAATCAAGCACCAAAAGGCCAGCCCTAAGACAAATGGGGGTCAACCGGACCAAGAGAAAGAGAACCGTGTTACCGGTGGGTAATATTTGCCGTAAAATATTAGTTTGATGAGTGCGGGAATTTAGGGAAACGAATGTGAAGGTGGCGAAAACTCCAACGGGCGTTTTGTTTTCCGCGCCTGGGCGGTGATGCGCACGCGTATGGGGATATCCCGCCTGAGTACGGTGGGTGGCTGTCTCCACTGAACCGCAACTGCGTGGAGGCGGAAAAGGAGGACCCGAGAGAGTGAGCGCACCTCCGGAGGGGGAGATAGGCTCGGCGAGGAAAATAGTCGTCAGTTGTTAGACAGCAGCAAAGTAAAGCGGTGAAATATATCGGAGGATGTAGACCTCACGTAGTCCTGCCGCGTTTTGGTGAGGAAAAAGTGTGTGTTGGCCAAGCTAAGCCAAAAGTAAGCCAGTTTCTAGGCTGTGAATAGTGGAATTTGCTCGCGGGACCTCCGTGGACACCCTTGGATCACTCCATTGTCAACTCGTATAGCTGGGTTGTGCTCATCGAGGGCCTTGGCCCAACCTCCCCCCCCCCCCCCCCCTCAAGTAATTTACCACATTTTCAGCCCTCGGCCAACCCAGGACATGTTCCGGCCAATTTGTATCATCCTCGCGGCCAGCCGGTCGAGGCTCGGTCTTCGCAAATCGTCCAAGTCGGACTGAAGTTCCATTCCACGTGCCCGCCATCGCCATCTCGGCCATTCGTACAGTGCCCGTCCGTCGAAAGCCGGCGATTTTGGTCCCTAGCCCCGGCAATTCCTACCGTCAGTGAAGCGTGTCTGCCCAGGGTCGGCGTTTATACGGATCTATAATAAACCGTTTCACATAGCTATTATTTAGAATCATGCACTCCGAAAACTCCCCCTTCGTCCGTTCGCCCTGAGACCCGGTTCCAGAAGAGGCCGTGAGAGCACACCCCAGAGGCTACCGCCGGCTTAGACCAGCAGCCTGGGGAATTGGGCCGATTTCCCTCTGAAGCCGAGCCGAGCGGTTCCGGGGCCAAAAATAAGGGTCTTGTAACCGTTGGATTACGGTCGGAAAGAAGAAAGTGAGTTAAGTGAAATCAGCCCTTAAACGCAAACGGAACGACGCGCTGATCTTCAAAACCGAGACAGACCCGTACTCTGAGGTGCTGAGGGCCATGTAAGTCGAAAATTGTCTCTCACCGCTGGGCGCGGATGTAAAAAGCATCCGGCGCACCAGGACTGCAGAGATGATTCTAGTGCTGAAGAAGGAGGCGACCAAGAAAGGCACCTCATCTAGTGCTTACTAGGCGAAAAAGTGCATTTGTGAGCCGTAACAACTAACAACGGAGGCGACTCTCCAGTGTAAAAACCTGGACGAGATCACCGACGCAGGGGAGCTCGCAGCCACACTCAACCAGCAGTGCGAGAGGTAAATGCATTAGTTCATCGATCGGCCTGCGAAAGTGCACGCAGATCGCCACTATCAAGCTCCCCATAGGGTGAACAACGCAACTGCAGTCCGCAAGATCAAAGTATGCTTGTTAGTGTGCCCGATGAGCATGAACGAGCCACTATAGAGGCGTGTTTTATATACTTCGAGCAAGGACACAAGTCGTGGGCGTGAAATTGCCCCGACAGGAGCAAACTCTGCAGAAGTGCGGAATGGAGGGCCACGCCGCCAAGGAGTGCAACTTGGCACCAAAATGCCTGATTTGCACGGCGAATAAGGGTCACACGACGGGCGGGTCCTTAATGCCCAGGCACGCGGGAAGTCGAACCAACCGACGATAATGCAGGTTAACAGCTAAACACAACAGTTGTTGTGGCAGTCAGTCTCGGAGTCAAGTACAGACACCCTTCCCCTCACGATAACGGGAACTGGGTAGCGGATAAGGCCAAGCTAGCGGCGATCTGTACAATCGGTCGTTTTCCGGTCCAGAAAATAATTTCCACACCGCACGAGGGCGAAGATCAACGAGGTATATTACTCTCCTCAGGTAGTCGATAAGCCAGTTCTCGTCTATGGTGGATTCGCTATCAAGCGCACTAGTGGGGTTGAGTCCCGTGGTCATCGGTGCAAACTTCAACTCCTGGGCGATTGAGAGGGGTAGCCGCTTGACTAACACGAGAGGCTGGGCTGAGCGTAGATATCGCGAAAGTAGGCGACAAAAAAACCTACAGTAGGAACGGTGCAGATTCCATCATTGATGTGACCTTCTGGAGCCCGGGCCTGAAACTTTGCTCGGACTGGAGGTTCAACGATAAATACACCCCAAGATACACCCACAGTGATCATCTGGCGATCCGTTACAGGGCGGACAATTGGAAAAGACGGCCACAGCTGAAGGTCGTCGACCGTCATCGGGGATGGCTGACCTAGCGCTTCGATAAGCCGGCATTTGTGGAGCGATTGCTTATGAAGGTTCATCTATCCAACGATGATCTAGTCGGAACCCTAAGCCGTGCATGTGACGCTGCAATGCCAAGGCGATCCCTACCCAGACATCGACGCAAATTGGTAGTGTCCAGAAATCGCAGAACTTCGCGCATCCTCCCTAATAGCTAAAAGGAGGATGCAAAGAGCTTGCATCGATGAGGGTAGAATGGAACGAAGTGAGGCCTACAGGGCGGCTAAACTGGCACTGAACAAAAAGATAAAGGCACGTTAGCGGGCTTCACAGCCAGTACTAACTCTTGGGATGATGCCTACAAAGTAGTCATGGCCAAAACAAAGAACCCGTCAGCACCTGCAGAACGATCCTCCTAAGTGCTGCATAAGATTGTGGAAACGTCCCCTATGGTCAAACCTCCCAAAGTGAGGTCACTCCGGTGACAAAAACAACGAGCTTATCGCAATAGCGAAGTCGTTTAGGTTTAAGTTGAACAAGGCTCCGGGTCCGGACGGCATCCCGTCAGTAGCCATCATGACGGTCATCGAGGCTAGCCCTGACATATTCAGAATAAACAGAGACAAATTTGCGGAGATGTGGAAACGGCAAACATTGGTCAATAGAACCTCGGGAAGCCACCTGGCGAGCCGTCGGCATACAGACCTACCTGCCTTCTGTACACTACCGGGAAACTGTTGGAACGGGTCATTCTGTCAAGGCTAATGGTCTATATCGAGAAACCCCATGATTCAGGCCTCTAGGATAACCAGTTCGGCTTCCGGAAGGGCCAATCGACAGTGGATGCTATTAGGGCTGTAACCAAAACGGCCGAGATAGTGCTATTGTGTGGTTGTCACGCTGGACGTAAAGAATGCGTTCAACAGCGTCAGATGGGCCGTCATCGAGTATGCCATACACTATCGAGGAGTCCCGGTTAGTCTTTGCCGAAAACTGGAAAGTGGAGAGCTCCTTCCAGAATAGGTCTACAGTATCCACAGACTGATGTGCCTTAGGGTGGTCAGCGCAGACCACATGGTCTCAAAGGACACGGAATGTGTGCTAGCGGGCATAATGCCCATGATGACAGAGGGCGAAGAGTGCTTCGAGCGACGCGGCACAAGAGGCGCGAAACGGATCGCCACAACATCGTCTATGCTGAAGTGGCAGGGGGAATAGGATCCCTCCAGCAATAGTAGTGGCCACAGGGTCATGCCGAGCATGTTTAAATGGACGATTAGGCCTCATGGCAGGGTGAACTTTCACTTGACACAATGTCTGTCAAGCCATGGGTGCTTTTGGGTGGTATCTGCACAGATTGGGACATGCAGGCTCCCGCGCATGCCCAGAATAGGCAGATTGCGACAAGACCGCGGAGCATGAGCTCTTTGAATGCCCAAGCTTCGTGGAGCAAAGGTCGAGTATGCAGGTAGTATGCGGTAGAGATATCACTCCGGACAACATTGTTAAATGCCAGTCAACCAGTCATCGCATAACATGTTGCATAGGATGTTAAAGTGGAGGCGATATACACAGAAAAAATAATTAAATTTAAACGACATGTAAATGGCAGAAGCTGTAACTTTAAACGAATTTAAATCAAAAAATGATTGAAAATTGAGTTGAATATGATGCACATATTGAGAGCATTGAAAAACATACAATTTTGCACTTTTATGAACCTAAAATTCCGTGGCAAAGAATTTTCAGGTTTCAGGTTAACCTTCGCGTACCCAACGTCAATTTCGGATGATTTTCGAATCTTGAATCAGCTATGAAAAAGGCATTTCCCAACCGATTTTTTAGAAGTCAATTGCATTCGCTCCAGGTTTGTTCAAATTGTCAAGGACTACCATACGGAACCGGTTCACCCATCCGTTCCGGAGTTATTCCAGATTCCGTTGGGGTCATGACCGGCCGGAAAATGACACATCAATGCATTTTACTCTGAATCTATAGTTATTTTGAAAATTTGCACATATTATACGCCAGGAATACAGAAACTATATAACTGCAAGGAACCATTGATTTGAAATGACACAATCAAGCAGTCTCATGAACCGGATATGTCCCGGGTGCCCCCAGGGATGTGGCCAAAGTGGCCATTCTAGCAACATTGTCAGAATCATTCATGCGGCACCTCGAACTTCATGATTTGTTGAAACATGAAGGAAAACAGTCCTTCCATGCTCCTAAGACCCCTCGGGAACGGCCTGGCCATACCCGGAATGTTCCGGGTGCCCCCTGGGATGTGACATAAGTTGCCATTTCCACAATGTTATCAAAATCAACCGTGCGACACTTCTAACTTCATGATTTGTTGAAACCTAAAGGAAAATAGCCCTTCTAGGCCCTTATGGCCACTTGGGACCGGTCTGGCCATACCAGGAATGTTCCGGATGCCCTCAGGGAAGTGGTCATTTCTCAAGCATTGTCAAAATCAGCCGTGTGACACCTCAAACTTCATGATTTGTCGAAACGGGAAGGATAAAAGTCCTTTTAGGCTCGCATGACCCCTTAGAGTGGTTCTGGCCACACCCAAAATATTCCGGATGTCCCCAGGATAGTGGCCAAACTGACCATTTCCGCAACGTTGGTCAAATCAATCGTGCGGCACCTCAAACTTCATGATTTGTCAAAACGTGAAGGAAAACAGTTCTTGTAAGCTCTTATGACCCCTTGGGAACGACTTGGCCATACCCGGAATGTTCCGGGTGCCCAGGGATGTGACAAAAGTGACCATTTCCACAACGTTGTCAAAATCAACCGTGCGACACCTCTAACTTCATGGTTTGTTAAAACATAAATGAAAATAGTCCTTCTGGGCCCTTATGGCCACTTGGGACCGGTGTGGCCATACCCGGAATGTTCCGGATGCCCTCAGGAAAGTGGTCATTTCTCAAACATAGTCAAAATCAGCCGTGTGACACCTCTAACTTCATGATTTGTCGAAACATGAAGGATAACAGTCCTTTCAGGTTCCCATCACTCCTTAGAGTAGTTCTGGCCACACCAGAAATGTTCCGGATGCCTCCAGGAAATTGGTCAAAATGACCATTTCCACAAAGGTGGTGAAATCAATCGTGAGGCACTTCAAACTTCATGATTTTTCCAAACATGGAGGGTCCTTCTAAGCTCTTATGACCCCTCGGGAATGACCTGGCCATACCCAGAATGTTCCGGCTGCCCCCAGGAATGTGACAAAAGTGGCAATTTCCACAGCATTGTCAAAATCAACCATGGCACACCTCAAACTTCATGATGTTTAAGCATAAAAAATAGTCATTCTAGGCCCTTATGGCCCCTTGGGATCGGTCTGGCCATACCCGGAATGTTCCGGATGCCCCCAGGCAGGGAAGTGGTCAAAATGACCATTTCTACAAAGTTGGTCAAATTAATCGTGAGCACCTCTAACTTCATGATTTGTTAAAACATGAAGGAAAATAGTCCATCTAGGCCCTTATGGCCCCTTGGAATCGGTCCACACCCGAACTATTCCGGAAGGCAACAGGGAAGTGGTCATTTCTGAAATATTGTCAAAATCAGCCATACGACACCTCAAATTTCATGATATGTCGAAACATGAAGGAAAATAGTCTTTCTAGGTTCCCATGACGTCTTGGATACACTCGAAATGTTTCGGATGTCCTCACTCTCTCAACTTTGGTCAAATCAATCGTACTACACCTCAAACTTCAAGATTTTCCGAAACGTGAAGGAAAATAGTACTTCCAGGCTCCCATGCTCCGCCATTCAACAATGTTATCAAAATCAACCGTGTGATTTCTAACTTCATAATTAGATGAAGCGATGAAGTCATTCTGGAGAACTTCAAGCATTTGAAACTCAACCCGAAATGTTCGAGATGCCATCTTTACAGTGCTGTAGTTTTTTCGAAAAATAAACTAGAATTAAGAAGATTGAGAGCAATGAGTATTCGGGATCAATCTGGTTGCATAGAATATGCTTCGAAGAATTCACAAAAATGGTGATGATTACAATGTTGAGAGCATCAATCGTGAAATTGAGATATAAGATTTTTGAGACATGAGTTGGGTGTTGTATTTGAACATGCATGGTCTGAACTTTGGTTATATTCAGGATGCCGGGTAAATTACATAACTTCAAAAATAACGTTAATTGTTAAACTTTTAAATTTTCATATTTCAACCGTTTGCAACATTCATTTTTCGCTAGCCCAGCATTTGCAACAAAATTTTTGCATAATTCCGCTTGTTCCATGTTCTCTACAAATTGCCTTGAGACATGAGGAACATTTAGTATGATTTTTCACATCCTTGGATCGGGATCAGTAAAAAAACCTTTTTTTTCGATCGGATACGAATCTGAAATCAGGATGCAAAACCCTCTCTTGTAAACCCTGATAAAGTTGGCACAACATCAAATTAGCAGTATGAGAATGGGTTTTACATGCAATGTTTGAATACTTATACCGCATTCAGTTCACCACAGGACTGCGCACTCAGTCTTCATAAGTGCGAAAGCATAAATAAAAATGCGCGCTTGCATTAAATCAATTTGATGACTTCGGTTCACTATTTCTACGATTTATGCTGAATAAGTGCTCTGAAGACACCGAGTTGATTTGTTGCAATCGTGTACTTTTATTTGCGTTTTCACAACATTTGGACAAATTATCGTTACTCGAACACATTAAAAAAAGTCTTTGTCAACGGAAGATAGTTACCATACATTTCCACATAACTTTATAGATAAGCGGAAATTTTATCGATTACATTGCTTGACAAACCGAAAGGTTTTTATCGTTGTTTTGCGTGTTCAAGGGCCAACTCCTTTGCAAGCCAGTCCAGAAATTTACGTTTTCTGGTTTTATCGTTGCGGTAGTAATTAGGGTTGGCTACTCACTGTGTGCCTGGTAGAACAAATTTATTACAAAAAAAATGGGCATCGCTAATTTTTACGCCACGTGAAAGTTGACGCTACCAGCTTTCATTCAAGCCCAACATCGAAATATTCCATCGGGGGAACTTTTTCATACAAAAATTGGGTATGTTTGTTAAGTAGAAATAGGGATTAATTTGGAACCGTGCATTTTGTATGGGGAAAAACAGTATTCTGAAAAAGTTGTTCGGGATCCCTCGGTGGATTTTTTTGAGGGACCGTGCAAATGAAAGCTGAAAGCCTCTATTTTTGAATAACGAAAAATTTGACGATGCCTATTTTTTTGTTATGAACTTTTCCCATACACACGCCGTGTACTGTGAACAGAAAATATGCATTCGATTCTGCGTTTACATGAGACACCACCTTTCAACTTATTACAAATTAGAACCACATTCTGCTTTGGCGTCGATAGTCTAGGGGCAAGACAGATACAGCGAGAGTAAATCTGTTATCGAAGTGTTGCTCAGAATTCCTCTGGATTGCTCTGGATCACTCTGGTTTCCCCGAAGTATTGTCTGATACCAATAAAAAATCGAGCAGTCTTGCCTGATTTCCCGCTTCGTAGAGACGTTTCTGAATGGATTCGACCAAAAAGAGTTACTCAGGATTTCTCAGAGTTGCTCCGGATTTCACAGTGTTTTGCCCCTAGTCGATAGTCTTAGCGTCAAATAGTCTAAGGTCTTCAGGATGATTATTCTCATAGCATCATGCACTTTGAGATGTCGCAAGATTGATTTTGATACATTGTGGTAAGGCGCGTCCATAAACTACGTAGACTCAATTTTGGCAATCTCAGATCCCCCCTCCCCATCGTAGACTTACGTCCATACAAAATTTTCGAAATTTGTATGGACTGTTGACTTTGACCAGACCCCCCACGTCCCCCCTCCAAGTCTATGGAGTTTATGGACAGGTCCTAATACCTGAGGTAATGTTATCCTCGACCATTTTCTAACAATCAAGGGATCAAGACTCACTATGTTCTTTTATGTTTTGACAAATCGTGAAGTTCGAGGTACTACATTGGTATTGGTTTCCACAACCTTCCGGGAAACATCTGGGACATATCCGGTGTGGCGAGGTTGTTTCCAAGGGACCTCGGGAACCTAGAATAGCGATTTTCCTTCATGTTTCGACAAATCATTAATTTTGAGGTGTCGCACGGTTGTTTTGATCAATGTTGTGGAAATGCCTATTTTGATCACTTTCCATGGGGCATCCGGAATATTTCGGGTCTGGCCAAAACCATTCTAAGGGGTCATGGGAACCTGAATGGACTGTTATCCTTCATGTTTCGACAAATCATGCAGTGGGAGGTGTCACAAGGCTGATTTTGACAATGTTTGAGAAATGACCACTTCCCTGAGGACATCCGGAACATTCCGGGTATGGCCACACCGGTCCCAAGTGGCCATAAGGGCCCAGAAGGACTATTTTCATTTATGTTTTAACAAACCATGAAGTTAGAGGTGTCGCACGGTTGATTTTGACAACGTTGTGGAAATGGTCACTTTTGTCACATCCCTGGGCACCCGGAACATTCCGGGTATGGCCAGGTCGTTCCCAAGGGATCATAAGAGCTTACAAGGACTGTTTTCCTTCACGTTTTGACAAATCATGAAGTTTGAGGTGCCGCACGATTGATTTGACCAACGTTGCGGAAATGGCCAGTTTGGCCACTCTCCTGGGGACATCCGGAATATTTCGGGTGTGGCCAGAACCACTCTAAGGGGTCATGCGAGCCTAAAAGTACTTTTATCCTTCCCGTTTCGACAAATCATGAAGTTTGAGGTGTCACACGGCTGATTTTGACAATGTTTGAGAAATGACCACTTTCCTGAGGGCACCCGGAACATTCCGGGTATGGCCAGGCCGTTCCCGAGGGGTCTTAGGAGCATGGAAGGACTGTTTTCCTTCATGTTTCAACAAATCATGAAGTTCGAGGTGCCCCATGAATGATTCTGACAATGTTGCTAGAATGGCCACTTTGGCCACATCCCTGGGGGCACCCGGGACATATCCGGTTCATGAGACTGCTTGATTGTGTCATTTCAAATCAATGGTTCCTTGCAGTTATATAGTTTCTGTATTCCTGGCGTATAATATGTGCAAATTTTCAAAATAACTATAGATTCAGAGTAAAATGCATTTATGTGTCATTTTCCGGCCGGTCATGACCCCAACGGAATCTGGAATAACTCCGGAACGGATGGGTGAACCGGTTCCGTATGGTAGTCCTTGACAATTTGGACAAACCTGGAGCGAATGCAATTGACTTCAACAAAATCGGTTGGGAAATACATTTTTCATAGCTGATTCAAGATTCGAAAATCATCCGAAACAGACGTTGGGTACGCGAAGGTTAAAATTAAATTGAATAACAACCGATTTTCTGTTAACAAAACTATAAATTTGAATTGGCGTGTAAATTTACAGCGACACTCGTTTACAATCAATACAAATGGCGTGTCTGTTTCAGTTTTGTTTTGCGCGACGACAGAAGGCAGTTGGTCGTGAGAGAAGCACCGAAAGACGCACTGATTGTTGGTTTTGTGTCGCGAATTTTCGTGTTTTATAATTCCTTGTACGTACGCAAGTGCATAAAATGTATAATTGATACAAGTGCAATTCATCAGATTGTTGATTCTTATATAAAACTATCGAGTTTCAAAAACAAGTTCATCAGCAGCAGCACCAACTACAATCGCAGTGCGTCTCCCGGTGCTCCGTTTTGCGATGCGGCGTAAAGAACAACTGTTGATGGCCAAGAATTAGTATGGCCAAATAATGATCGGCAAGTATGAGTTATGGCAATACCGCATCGCCGTGAAATTTGTCTCCACAACAAAATTAGCTCTGGTAGTCGTGCGGCGGAAAAAAATCCATGTCAACAAACGGAATCGCCAAAAATAAATCGTTTAAATTTAAACGTTATTTAATTTTACACGACTCATGTACGAGACATGAATCGTGTAAAATTAAAGTCGTGTAATTTTAAAGTCAAACTTAATTTTGCGTTTATTTCGATGCTCCAAATATGTGCATCGAAATAAATGCAAATTTACACGAAAGTTTTAACTGTGTACGTACATTTTACATGCGCCTAAATGGAGGCATGTACGCATATGGCCTCCACATTATCATCTTATGCAACATCTTATACGATTACTGGTTGTCTGGGAAAAGGATGTGTGGCGGACAAGTGGGATTCCGTTACTACCATCCGGGAGCTTGAGTCCAACAAGTACTAGCCAGGACCCAAATTTTCAGTGGAGACAGGACAACTTAAGGCGTTATCTGGTGGAACGCTTACCAATAGAGAGTACATCTCCCTCCCTTCTCGAAATCATTCCTGGGCGTATCGCGAAGGTAAGGAAGAGAGAGAAAGATTTTTTAGTGGGTCGATCCCCACATAACCCGAGGAACCACCTCTTGGGTATCTGATCAGCAGGTTTTTTTTTATTCTATAAAAAAATGTCTCATGAAATTTTCAATGGTCACTTCATGGAATTTCAGGAGGTCTAAGGGAATCTTAGGGCCATTTCTAGAAATTTCAGGGCATATCAAAGGCTTTCAGGGGGTCTTAGAGGGGCTTCCGCAGGGTTTTTATGAGCAATTAGGGATATTTCAGGGGTCTCAGGAAGTGTTAGAGGGCTTTCAGGGTCGATCCAGGGCATTTAAACGGATATTAGAATGGTTTTACAGGCGGTTCATGTCAAATAGGGATGTTTCAAAGGGTTCTCAGAGGTTTTCAGGAGTGTTTCAGGGGCTCATGAGTTTTAACTTTTTCCTTCTTACGATTGTGGTCGACTATTTCTATGGCAAAAAAAAGCGTTTTCGTAAAAAGTGCTCCAACTATTTTTTTTCGAACTAAATCAATTTGAAATCAAAAACATTATAGTTGTAAATCAATAGGGTTTTGATTGTTTATCAATAGTTCCACTATAGAAACAAGTAGCCTAGTAGTTGAATTAACCATATGAGGTTACAATAATATCCTAAAACTAATTGCCTCATCTTCATCTAATTTCGTTTGCTTCGAGCTCGTCGAAAATGGATGGTGCTCTAGAGCAACCATGAGAAGTACAGGGTTAAAACACAGACAAACGGATGTTTCACTCTTCTCACTTCCCATAAATTTCCTTTTTAACGGATTATTTAAATATTCTGTGGTTCGCAAATCCCTCGCTCATGGTGCTTGTATCATTTTTGCTCCTGTTTGACGTTTGCTCACTACCGCCATCTACTCAGTGTGTTTGCGAAACACAGCGTAATTAGCATTGGGCGATTATACTTTTGTGACGATGATTTTAATAGCACATTATTCCAAGTGACACGTCTGTTTGTCTGTGGTTAAAGAGCGTGGGCTCAGTCAGTCCCAAGGAGTTTCCAGGTGGAGGTCTTGAGCTACCTGAAGCTTTCTTAAAAGTTCTCTTTATCTCTTCAATCACGCCTGAAAGGGCTTCAAGCGCCCCCCCCCCCCCCCCCACCTCCAAAACAAATTTGAACCCCCTGTGACCCCCAGCAGAAACTACACCGCCCTTCCCACCCCGCGGGAAACTCTATGACACCTTTTGAAACGCCCCTCCTTGGAAATCCTCTGGAATGCCTCTCAAACACCGCCACAACACACTTTTGAATCCCTCTTAAATCACAACGCCCTCCTTGAACCCCCTTTTTTAAGGTTATCCTGAAACTGATGGAAACCACCATCATCCTATCTCAACCCCAGAAGAAAAACCTGCACTCACAAACTAACTTCTGAAGCACCCTCTTTAAATGCCCCATTTTAATTTGTGCAAACATCCAATAGATGTCCAGTCCATAACATAAAAATAAATTCCAGTGTATCAGTATAGGTATAGTTTTTTTTATAAATCTTCCAGGACTACCAACAGAAATCTTTCAACAAATTCCACAATAATTAACCTTCCGTTAGTCGCGCGGTTGGCCCCCACCGTCATCCACACGCTAATGCTGAGTTCGAAAAGCGTGTTGTACAAAATACAACGGCGCGATCACTCGAGAGTTAATTAAACTTTGGATTTTTTTGTGAAAATCTCCAGAAACCTAAACCTATTCATTACAAATGGTTAAATTACACAGCTCATTCAAAGTAAGCCCATCAGCATTCGCCAGTCATGGATCGGATGTGTTTTATGGGCTGAATAGCTTTCGCATTTTCGCTTTATCTGAAATGCAAGGACCATTCACTTTCAATGGAGTGTAGAATTTTTTTTCGAAAAGGGTTCTTTTCATACATATGTAAGTGTATGCTTCATTTGAATAGATCTAGCTGATGCTTTCAAGTTCTGCAACTCTGGGAAACCCAGTTGTAGGCACAGGAATCAAGTGGGACGTTCAACAGAAATGGATGGAATTTCTTTGCTATGTGCCACCTTTCGCGTAGGTTAGGCATAGCTTGTCAACCACAATACGGTAACCAAACTACCACGCGGTGAGATATTTCTTTGGAAACAATGTATCAGTTGCCGTGTAACTTGAGAAATTTTAATTCCCAAAACGCGTTGAATTGGAATAAATTTACACCACCAGCCGCCAGCAAGTTAAGACCGCAAAATAACGATGAATGGAGACGCTATTTTCTGTCACGTTTCCTTCTTGGAAACGCTTCTTCGTTTCAAGGTCTTCCTCTAGGACAGTCACTCCCGATTATGGCCGGGTGGATAAATCCGTCGTTTGCAATTTATTAAATGAGATAACTAATGGCTTCTTATTTATGTCACGTCAGCTCAGCAGAGCGAGCTCAAACTATACATACAAAACGTAAAAGGGGTGCAAGTGAACCACCATCGCTTCCGTTGAATCCTTCGCGTACAACACAAAGTTGACAAAAGGCAAGATGCTGCCGGATGTTTCATAAAACTTTTATTGGGAGACAGCGTACATAAAGTGAACTGTTCGCACGAGTGAAAATGCTCTGCAGTTCGTTTATTACAGCGTGGTGATAATGTGGATTTAAAATTGACACGGATCACTGTAAAATGTGCACTGTGCAGCAGGAAAACATTTCAGTATTCCATGTAGGGATACCGTCCGATACACATATCTTCCACTTGAGAGTTGAGCAGAGTTTATAGTACCTGAAGAAAAAGAACTTAAATACGTATTTTCGCCAGTTTTGTTCTCTTTGTCATGGAGGGATTTTTGAAACCTGTTGAACTGAAAGTTGGCATCAAATCATTCCCAACCATGCTGAATTATAAACAACGTTTCAGACCTGCAAAAACCCCTCATGACGAAGAACACAAACCTGTCGATAAAACTCAATGTCACTCTATGTACACTCATAGCACAATTATGGGTCACTCAAAAAGCAATCAGGCTGATACAAATTTTATTTTAACATTTTGTCTCCCCCCTCCTTCAAAAATTTTTGGCTGGATTTTGCTTTTTGGGGGGGTGGGTGTGGTGGGCAGATAAAAAAATATTTATCAAAATATCGGTTCTTGCCAAAAAAGCTTTAACAAATCCGATGAGTTTAAAATATTTTTTAATTAAATGCTTTATTATTTTTATCCCCCCCCCCCCCTCTCGACCAGCCAAAAGGTGGTGGGACAAAAAGTGAAATAAATATTTGGTAACGGTCTCATTTCATAATATGAATCGATTTTCATTAAAAAACATTTTCATTATTTTTATTTTATATTCTTTAGATTCTTATCAATCTAATCTTTGTGACTACAAGAACCTCCTGTTGGTTAATATTCTCTCTGCGCGATTGGATCCTGTGACGCGCAGAGGGTGGGAGGAAATATCTTCTACAAAGCAACAGGATACGGTGAAGGAGTGAAAGAGTTGACAGAGTACCTCCAGCGTCGCATTCATATGCTGGAATCGCTTCCAGGGAAAATCGCAGACCCCAGAAACGCAGCTCAACCGCTATCGACGAAGTACAAGGCATTGTCGGTCAAGTCCAGCTTCAACACTGCTCAAACGCACGGAGAAAGCTGTGCCGTTTACAGTGCAAACCATCTGCTGTTCCAGTGCGGTGTTTTCTAAAGGATGCCGCTATCGGAAAAGGAAGCAATCCTGAGAAGTCACTCCCTTTGCAGGAATTGTTTCAAGTCAGGACATCACGCGAAGGATTGTCAGTCCAAATTCTCTTGTCGGCATTGCAAGAGTCGTCATCATTCGCTGGTGTGCTTCAGACCTGGCAAGGATAAATCTTCGAAGTCAGCGGTTGCTCGAATCCTTCGAGCCCCACGGAAGCATCAATTCCTAATACTCAGGTTCAGTCCACTTCATCAGCTCCCCAAGTGCCCAATATGGTGGCCACTGACACTGTTGAGGCGCTTGGTTCAGCCCAGTATTCCCAGGTGTTGCTGGCGACGGCTATCGTGATCGTTGAGGACAATAGTGGGCAGCGCTATCCCGCATACGCTTTGCTGGACTCGGGATCGGAGAGCAACTTCGTAACTGCAAGGGTCAGTCAGCGATTAAGGGTAACCCGCAACAAGGTAGAAGTCAAGATTAACGGTATCGGTCAAGCAATGACCAATCATAAGCAGCGACTTACTGAGTTCTCTCAACGCATGAATTTTCTCGTCCTACCTAGGGTGACCGTCCATCTACCGACGTCTTCAGTCAATATTGCAAAATGGAACATCTCAGAGGGCATAGAATTGGCTGATCCATCGTTCAATGTGTCCATGAACGTTGGTTTTGGGAATTGAGTCGTTCTTCCAATTCTTAAGAAACGTATGGCAGGTTTCATTAGGAGAACAACTACCGGCGCTCAACGAATCTGTTTTCGGTTGAGTAGTATGTGGTTGAACCTCGGTTTCCAATCAATCGCTGAACATCAGCTGCAACGTGTCGACTTCAGAAGGCTTAGAGGAATTGGTAGCCCGATTTTGGTCCTGCGAGGAGATTGGGTCTGCCGAAAATTATTCACCACAAGTAGCGCGTTGCGAGAAGCATTTTGTTCAAACCGTTTGTTGAGGAGAAGACGGACGTTACACTGTCACTGTCTGTCGAAGGATACAGAGGTTTTGAAGCGAATTGGCGAGTCAAGGGATATCGCAGTTCGTCGGCTTCGAAGTACGGAGCGCAGATTAGCGAAAAACGATGAACTTCGTGGTCAATACTACGCAGTCATGGAAGAATATTTCCAGCTTGGCCACATGAGGAAGGTCAAGAGCGCCACCGTTTCATCGAATCACTGCTATCTACCCCACCATCCAGTTGTGAAGGAAACCAGTACCACAACCAAGGTTCGCGTTGTCTTCAATGCTTCCAGTAAAACTTCTACCAGGGTGACGTTGAACGATGCGCTGTTGGTTGGGCCGATCATCCGAGATGATCTTCGTTCTATAATCATGAGGAGTCGGACCAAACAGGTGATGTTGGTAGCGGATGTTGAGAAAATGTTCCGCCAAATCTGGGTCGATGAGGAGGACCGAACACTGCAGTCCATCTTATGGCGATCGTCACCGGAGGAGGAAAGCAGCACCTTCGAGCTAAACACCGTCACGTATGGCACGAAACCGGCACCATTCCTAGCAACAAGACTTCTGAAATAATTATGAAATTGCAAAAAAAACGTAGTACGCAACTCGGTGCAGAACTCGATTTTTACAGCACTCGTCGTAATTATCCAGCACTCTTAAGAATACCGAAAAGTAGTACTTTTCGGCACACTTGCATTAGTGGTGAAAAGTAGGCCGTTTCAGCATACTTCATCCAATTGAAAAGTTAAACTTTTCGGAACGTAGGTAATTGCAAAAAAATAAGTAATAAAAATTCTGGAATTTCGAGATGAAGCGTTTGCGTATGGCAACAAAAAAACGAAATCGAGTATTTTTTTTTTAAGCACTCGTTGGATAAACGTACAATTCGCTCTGAAAAATCACCATTTTATAACTTGTTGTATAAATAACTATTTTTCTATTACATATAAGTTCATGTGGACATAGTGGGAGAAAGGCAGTGGCCAAAATAAAGTCCACGCTGGTCCACGACGAGGCGGAAGGAGTCATATAGAACGGCTTTTTCATCCACGTGGTATATGAACAGTCTTTCAAGTTATAAATCATTGGAACACGAGTCCTTGGCCGCAAGTTCAACATTGGCGTAGCTAGAGGGAGGTCTGGGGGCCAGCCCCCTCCCCCCCAGAATCCGCCAGACCCCCCCCCCCCAGAAATTTTTCATGACTTTATATATGGAAATTAGAAAAAATCTGAAAACCACTGTCGTGGTGACAAACATAGATCTATAATAGACATTTATATGGCATAATATGTGTTCAAATTGACAGTTATTGGAGACTATTCTCAACTTGTCACTCTTTACAAGATCATTGTTCAAAATGGTTTATGTAATTACTTAGTTTTGATTTCCAAACATTATATAACCAGAATTATATAGAGTAAAGTGGGGCAAAAGTTCGAGTGGGGCAAGAGTTTCTTTTGAAGTTTTTGAGCTCAATTCGAATTATTTCTTTCGGGTGTCAAGGTTGTTCGAACTCCTTTTGAAAAAGAGTCTTTCACTCCAAAAATTATGAAAATTGATCAATATTTCGAGAAGTTATGACAAAATGTTGGTTTTTGATCAAAAAATTGTAACATGCGATGGCCCTTCCAACGCATGGAATGAAATTTTAATGAAATCGAATTGGATATTTTATTTTGGGGCGTAGCTAGGTATATTTTGAAGATGCTCTACCATGTATAACTTTTTGCAAAAAAGATTTGGAAATCGTATTTTACACATAGTGGGGCAAAAGTTCGAATTGTGGGGCAAAAGTTCGAGTCATGTGGCAACTTTAGATAGAAACCTAAAATTCTGCAAAATGTACATATTATCTCTAAGAGTGATGGAATTAATGAGAAAATTCGATTAAAGTTGAAAAAAAAGTTGTTTTATCTGAATTTGGCGGAAAACTACTAATTTTTGGTGAAGTAAATTTAACCCTGATTTGGGTAAAATCCAAATCGAATTTTAAAGTGTATTCCAGTTCTAACATCAAATATTAAGTGGTTTCAGGTATTCCTATCACCAAAATGTCAAAATAGTGTGCTACGGTTAGCGCAATTCCACAAACACTAGATTCGAACTTTTGCCCCAGTGGTGGGGCAAGAGTTCGAATAAAAGACACACATACAAAAAGTGTTGTAACTCAAAATTGAAAAGACATTTGGCGTAGCTTTGTTCAGCGAAATTTTAGCTCATGGGTGGTAGAATCACCACACGGTATTTATTTGTTTTTATCTGCTTCGATTTTTTGAAATAGGTTGAATTATCAACTAAGCTCGAACTTTTGCCCCACCTTACTCTAAATAGCAATGCTTTGTTAGTCTTCTTTTTTGAATCGCTGAGAAATTAAATCTAAATGGTAATTTCCAGGAATTCTTTGATGAGTATCTTTAAGAATCTTTGAATTTTCTAGCAGCATTACTGCAAAATATGGTTAAGAAGTATCATGTGGGAGAAAATCTGGTTGAATTTGCAATGGAATTCCTGTTTTTGAATTCCTGAGCAGAGGAAAAAAAGCATATTTTGATATGGAGAACAAAAAGTGATATTTGTTTGTTTGAGATAAGAGGTAAAAGTACTGAAAATAATATCTCAATTTTACTCCTGGAACATCATCATCATCATAGCACATTTAGCTCTTGGTAAGATCTAACCAAAAGCAGAGAGCTATTTGAATGATCTTCAAATATCATATTTTGCTATTGGTTAAATGGTTCAAGAACAAATTTTTGCTATTATTTTTAGTACTTTTACCTCTTATCTCAAACAAGCTAATATCACATTTTGATCGTCAGTACTTGAACTCTGCCCGGGTAGTGAGAATAGATGTTACATAATAAGAAATGATCCATGTAGCTCAAGCGTAAACGCGAGTGTATTCTTTTAAACCATGCTGGAGGTGATTTCTAGTCGGTAACTAATATCTTTTATTTCGTGGACCAGGGGTATTTGTCTTCTTCTTCTTTATGGCTCGACGTCCCCGCTGGGACTTGGCCTGCCTCGCTACAACTTAGTGTTCTTTGAGCACTTCCACAGGGCTTTCTTTGCCTGCCATTGCATGAATTTGTATATTGTGAGGCAAGTACAATGATACACTATGCCCAAGGAGTCGAGAAAATTTTCCCGACCGGAACGGGAATCGAACCCGCCGTCTCTGGATTGGCGATCCATAACCTTAACCACTAGGCTAACTGGGATATTTGTGCGTCTATCAAACAATGCACACATTCAAAAGGCCATTGATGAAATTTTAATATATTTAAAAGCTTTTGCTGCAAGGGGTAATCTTGAAGGTATTCATGATTAGATTCCTTAAAGATTTCTCGGAGATAATTGTGAAAGAATTCCTGAATGACTACTGGGAGAATTTCTTGGCTTCTGTGTCCCTCTAAAATTATCTAAAAGAATTCCAATACAAATCGCTGGAGGAATTTCTCTAGAAATCCTTCAAATTATTCAAATAATCTACAAGTAATCCTAAAAAACCTTGGAGTGAATCTGTGATAAAGATTATGAACGGATTACTGAAATTTTTGAACTTATAGCTGAATAATTTAAAAAAAATCCAGAAAGAAATTTCGGAAGAAATCATTACAGGAATTCTCGGAGCAAAACCTGCAGGAATTCCTGGAGAAATTTCTGAAAGTATACCTGGAGGAATTCCTGGAGGAATCCAAAGAGCAATTATGCGGAATCCCTGAAGGAGTTCCTGGACTAATGCCTGGAGCATTAGGGGATTTTTTTATCATCATACAAATTGGTACGAAATCCTGGAGAAATTCTTGGAGGGATTCCTGGATCAATTTCTGAAGAAATTCCTGTAGGTATTTCTGAAGAAGTACCTGGGGTAGATCTTCGTGGAATTCCTGGATGAAATCCTGGAGGAATACCTGGAATAATTCCAGGATAAATTCACAGAGAAATTTCTGGGGGAATTTCTGAAGGAATCATTGGAGGATTTCCTAGAGAATTTCCGAAGAAATCCTTGAAAATCCTAGAGGATTGGCAGGAGGAATACCTGGAATAGTTCTTGAAAAAAAAAAAATCCGGGAGGAATTTCCGAAGGAATCCCTTGAGAAGTTTCTGGAGGAATCTCAAGATCTATTTCTGATGAAATACAAAGTTCGATTTCTGAGAGAATTCCAGGAGGAGTTTCTGATGAATTCTTAGAGGAAATACTGAAGAAACCGCTAAAATTCCTGAGGAAATCCTGAAATCCTGGATTAATTCCTGGGGGAGTTTCTGAAGGAATCCCAACAAGAGCAGGCATTTTTGAAATAATCCCGGAATTCGATTTTTTTAAGAATAATAGAAGAAATTTCCGGTGAATCCTTGGAGGAACTCGAAGTAATTTCTGAAGAAACCCGATGAGCAATCACGGAAGCAACTCCATGAGGAACTCTGTGAAATCTCAGGAGAGCTTTCTTAGCGAATACCTGGAAAATTTTTTGTAGGAATATTCCTGGATAAAAAAAATTGAAGAAATCAATGTCTGCAGTAATTGTTGAAGGAATACTAGGATCCCTAAAGGTTTTTTTGTACATTTTTTTCAAATAATTCTTGGAGTATATTTTAATAATCTCTAAGGAAAATTTTCTAAAAGATTTTCTGGAATACATTCCTGCAGAAATACTTCGAATCATTCCAGATGTAATTATTGGAGCAATCTCTAGTGGAATTCTGGAAGGCATATATGGAGAAATCTCTGTAGAAATCTCTGAATACCTGCAGAAATACCTTAAAGGATATCTTGAGAAATTCCCAAAGAAAACCTCGAAAAAAGCACTTGCTGGAAAAAGGAACAATTGCTGGAGGAACCTCCAAAGATATCCTAGGACAAATTCCGGAAAAATGTCTGGTGGAATCCCTAGATGAATTCTTGATTGAATTTCTGGAAGAAGCCATGATGAATAACTGAAGCAAGCTATGGAAAAAAATCTTGAAGGAATTGTTTGTACTCATATTGTTTACGAAACTATGAACAAATATAAAGCAGTCATTTTGATTACTCAAAACTACAATACCAATTTGCATATTCACACATCGGGCGCCCATCACGCTTAAAATTCATCTCAAGTCAGGCCCCCCCCCCCTGGGCCTCCTTCAGGTAAAAATCCTAGCTACGCCAATGAAGTTCAAAAAACTGAACCGTTAAAATGAAGGTTTAATCGCAAATCCAGATCTCAATGCCAGTTGGCTGTCTCTTGAACATTTAGAAGTTTTGAACTTAAGAGAATGAGTGAGGTAAATTCGCCGCATTGGCATACAAAAACCACTTCATATGCGTATGCAGAATATTCCAGGGTAATCCTAGTCCCGAGCATACCAACTTTTATTTTTCTTCACTCTTATCAATCAGCAGGAAACAAGCCTACCTAGGGTAAATGTACCAATAGTGGTGCTATTAGTAGCTCCTTGTAGTAAAATAATTGAATAAAATTGATAACACCACAAAATAAAAAGTCTGAAAACGTTAATCGATAGTTTTTCACTTAAATTTGCTAGGAAAAATGTAAAAACCATTGTTTATTTAATTTTTGCTAATAAATCACTTGCACTAACTATTGGTACACGGTTCCTATTATGGAGGTAAAATTTAACATCGGTTCCTATAGTGGCGCATCTCATTGAATTCTTATGGGACCCACCACTATAGGAACACTACCACCACTATAGGTGCAAAGGAGCAAAAAAATTAAGGAAAATAATTTTTTAAAATAGGTTTTCCGCCAAATCCTGACCACAAAACAGAATTAATGTTATTAGTTAGGTATGATGCATCTAATAAAAATGCCATTTGCAAGCTTTTTGGTCGAAATAGTGCTAAATTGCCACTACCACCACTATTGGTACTACCTCCACTAAGGGAGCTTTTACCCTAGTTAAAGAAATTCGATGCCGGAAAACTATTTAAAACTGTAAAGTTTTTAAAATTTAAATCACTTCATGTGAACAGACATGGCAAAGTGTGAAAAACGATTAAATTAACCTTAAATCTTGGTATTACGATGCAAACAGTAATCAAAATATGATATTTTAGAAGACGAGACAAGAGTTCACCAGTGATTATTTTTTCACTTCTCACGGTTTCATATGGGGAAAAGTCTCACGATCATACCATAGAAGGGTGTCACTTTTATCCATAAGCGGCAATTTAACTTTCATATTTGCATCTCAATGTTTGCAGCCTTCAGCCGTTTGATTCAATGTTTCAACTTACATCTGCCACAGATTGAGCCATTTCAATGTCATGTCGGAGAAACAACGATGAAAACGCCGCATTTGGAAGATAAGCATGGCAATTGCCCCCCAGGCGTACTGGCGAAGTATGTAGATTGTGGGTTTTGGTTTCACGAAACATTTTTTCCTACTTTGTAAGATTATGCTTCAGGATATGTGATAGTCATCACGCACTTTGAGTTGGGATATACATATTACAATCATGTTGGGGTGAGACAGAAAAGGATTCACCGACTTTGTGAGGCATAAAAAATAGACGGCGGAAAATTGCGTACGCCTTTGTCACATTCGTCGATGTAGAGGAATGGAGGCTGCCTAGAGAAAGGGAAAATATGCCTCTAAACAAAACCTTCGATCTGTGATGTTTGGATACAAACAAGATTTTCTGTATATTTTTCATGAACGGAAGCTTATCCTTTTTCGATGTCAAAAAATACCTAACGGGAAGAACCATAAATTATCCGATTGCTTCTGAGGCAATAGCTTATACCGATGCGTGAATCGTCTTTATTGGCTTTTATTCAGCGAACGATAGCTGCTGCGATTCATATCTGCTCTTTCCTGGAATTGACAACACCGTCTTAAAAATCATTCAAGGGGGCATCCATTTAGTACGTCACGCTAAAAATGGGAATTTTCAACCCCCCTCCCCCCTTTCGTACGGGTTTTTCCTATACTTGATACATTGCTTGTCACATTTTTCAGAAACCCTCTACCCACCCCCCCCCCCCTCCCACTCCCTCCCCCACCCCCCTCAAATGCCGAAAATGCCTAAAAATATGCACGGCACGTTCTAATGCACATATCAATTGAACACCCCAAGTTCTCCATACAAACTTCGGTTTTGAACTGTGAAGGCCCGGTCCAATATTTTTCAAAAATTCTTTCACTATGACACTTCTAGGGTCCCAAACCCTTGTTATTTTTTTTCTCATCCCATAACCCCAAATTTTGTAAAATTTTGTCGAGCAGTGTTATCCAAAGCTTTAGAAAAAAAATACTTAAAATGCAGATACAAGGATTTCTTACAACATTTAACCTCCTGCATCCATATCAATCTGGCTTCAGACCAGGTCACAATACCACCTGTGGACTGTTAAAGGTGCATGACGATATCCATAGAACTATCGATAAAAAAGGAAAGGCATTATTACTTTTAATTGATTTTTCTAAGGCCTTTGATAGGGTATCATATTATCGTTTGTTGAGGAAGCTATCAACTCAATTAAATTTGTCAAGTAATGTTGTGAAACTTATATGTACAATCTTATTTAACCAATCGTCATCAAGTAGTTCAAGTCGATGGGCAAATATCTAGAAGTGTTGGTGTTACATCTGGAGTGCCCCAGGGATCTGTACTGGGTCGGACCAGTGGGTCCGCTCTTGTTTTCATTATTTATTAACGATTTGCCATCTGTTCTTAGATATTGTAGCATACATATGTTTGCTGATGATGTCCAAATCTATATTTGTTCCACCGACCTTTCAGAATCAGAATTGGCACAGTTAATGAACAATGATCTGTCGAATGTTTTAGCCTGGTCAAATTCTAACTTTCTTCCTATAAATTCATCTAAAACAAAAGTGATAGTCATATGAAATTAGGATAGATGCTACTGCTATTGATTTTGTTGATAAGGCATCCAATCTTGGAATTATTTTCCAAAACGATCTTGAGTGGGACTCCCACATTGACAGTCAATATGGGAAAATATTTGGATGCTTAAGGCATTTGAAGCAAACAGGAAGTATGTTGCCATTGTAACCTGGTAGCTCAAGGGATGGGGGAATCTACAGGGTCGTTGATGGCATTTCATTCACCCCTATACACACGCCGTGGATGGCCTAATGTCTCAGGAGCTATACTGGGATGGAAACCTGCCCATAGAGGTTTCACTACGGTGAATTGGCAAACGAATCACCTAAAAAAAGGGGGGGAATACTTCTACGGCAATGATCCAAGAAAAGCGAGGCTGGAGGTGGAGGTTCCTTTACGAACCCGGAGAACGACACAAACACAAGAATGGTGAACGGATTTCAATATTTGGTGGATCTTTCCAAAAGGCGCTACACCTGAGGTTACATTTTACAATTTTATTTAAGTGACGTCACAAAATGGGTACTTGCGCATATTTGTTCTTGTTGTTCTGGATCGTTGTTGAAGGTGTAGCTGGGGGCTAGCGAGGCAATCGTGGATCGCCGATCGATGCTGATCTTTGAAGCAGGCGTCGGAAACGTCAACGGGGTGTTCCACGGACGCATGCCGACTTCGGAAAGGCCAGGCTATTGTCGGTGTTGATGCTCGGCGGCTCGTGCAAGTGTGGGAAGATGGCGGCTACAGCAAGGCAGGCTGCATCGAAAGTGCCTAATCGTGCGGCCAATAGCAATGGCGGCACGGAGCTACTCCTCGGAATGCCGGGACGAGTTCGGGATCACCCCCTGAACAGGAAAACTTGCGCGCACTTCCACCAAGCACTATCGGAAACTCAGAAAAGAGACGGAAAGAAAAAGGTCCCAATCTTGGACCTTTTTCTTGTTTTATTTTAGTTAACACGTTATTTTTCGTTCATTGTCCTATTGTTTGTTCTTTGTGTAGTGTATTTTACGTACTAACACATTTTAACATTAATTGTCCGTACTATTACTTTTTACAACATTTTAACATTTAACGTGGTTTTCTAACGAACAAACTGATCCTCAACATTACAAATTACACACGCGCGCTACTACGATTCTGTTCCCCGAGCAGAGGAAAATATCAAAATAATAACAATCGAATCACAAAACCTGTTTTTATATCTCGGTTTGTTATTATGAACTTATTAAGTCATCACCGTTCCATAACATGTTCTGTTGGGCAATCTTATTTTGTTATGATCGTGCTCTTGGTATATTTTCTTTAAATTACATTTCAATAACACGTTTTGTTGTAGCACAAGTTCAGTTATTATTGTGTCATTGACAGTGGCGTAGCTAGGAATTTGGGGGCCCGGTGCGGAAGCAAATTGGTAGGCCCCCATGAAAATTACATAACATGTTCATATTTTACAATGATGAATCTATACATTTAACTGTCGAATAATCTCACTGTTATATTTTGCACAAAACTTTGAAAAAATCTCGCTTTTTGTACTCAGTATTCTAGTGATGCTGGCAGTGATGGCCAACGGAAGGTTAAAAATTATCTATCTTATCTTATTTTCTGTTTTCCGAGCGCGAGATTTTTTTATAAGAATTATGCTGAAAATGTTTTAACAATTTATTAAGAAATAGCACCAAATAATCATTTATAAACGCTTTCAAAGATTGCTTTACTTTTTTCTTTAAGAAATTTTTCTTGAAGAATAATTTGTATTCAAGAAACTTTTAAGTTGTAAATGCAAGGATATCATTCAGTATTCCTCTAAAAGCACTTCTTCAGGAATGATATTATTATAATTAGCCTTATTAATGAGGCTTTCAATTCCTTGGCTGGTTCACCTCAGACATGCAGGAATGTTTTCAAAATACTACAGAGTAATTCAAAAGATTCTTGCAAAGGCTTCATCGAGTATTTCTCGAAATATTAGTTCAAGAATCTATCAATTATATTCTGAGGATTCATCTAGAAGATCATCTAAAGAATTCTTTCAAAATTCAGAAAAAAATGCTACAAAAAATCATCAATGATTCATTTAGAACCAGATGTTCTTCCAAGAAATTACATCGGGATTCCCTCAGAGGAAGAGAAGCCCTTCTAGGGTTTCTTTAAACATTCTTCCGTTTCTTTCAGGGAATCCTCTTAATATTCCTTTGGTGATTTTCCATAGATTCTTCAAGTATTTCTCAATTCTTCCCTCAAATAACTCTTTTAGATATTTCTCCAATAATTAAACTTGGAATTTCCTCAAGCATTCATCACTTATCTTAGTGTCCTTTTAAAGATTTCTTAAGAATTACTTCCTAAGATTACTTCAGAAATCCCACCAAAAATTCCCTTTTCCAAAAAAAAAATCTTCAAGGATTCTTCAAGAAGTTTCTCTAAGGTTTTACTAAGAGATTCATCATAGGATTTCTCCATTAATTAAACAAAATTTCCAAGGATTCCTACTGAAGAAATTGAATTAATTAAATTAAATTTTTAGATGGACTTCTGTAGGAGTTCTGTAGGAATCCTTTCGAAAAATCATTCTGGACTTCCTCTAACGAATTTTTCAATATCCATCAACTCTAGGAGTTTTCTCGAGAGTTCCTTCAGGAATTTTTGCAAGTATTCCTCTGGGCACTTTGCAAAACAAATCTATTTCTCCAGAATTTATGATTGATTCCTCCAGAATTATTACGTTATTTTTTTATATAATCCGTGCTCACTTCTAACAAATATACAAAAATAAAAAACAGAACAAAAACGCATCATTCCATTGTTTTGAGTGGGATAAAAATGGCAGCGTAAATCGCTAAATAGTAAAGAAACAGATATCCTATCTTATCAAAACAAATAACTTCTCCAGAAGTCTCTCCAAGGATTTAGGAAATGTTCTAAGGTTATTCAAAATTCTAAAGGATTTCCTTTAAGGCAGCCTTTAGAAATTGCTCCCAAAAATTCCTTCAGGATTTTTTCCAGAGATTTCATTAGTAATTCTCTTGCGATTTGCCGAAAAATCGTTCAGATTTTATTCAAGTATTCTCTTAGAGTTTCTTCAAATGATTTTATTCATTCATTCCTAAACTGATTTTTCCAGGTATTTTACAAATAATTTTGTACAAGAAATCTATTGGGGTATTTTTATGCAAGGATTTCTTCATGTAATTATTTAATTACTACTGCAAGGGTTTTCCGGAGATTCTTACACAAATTCCTCCAAGAAATTCCATAGGAATTCCTCCAGGGGATGCAATGAGTGCTTTTGCTAGATTTTTTTTAGAAATTCCTCTAATAAGCCTATTCACACACTAACTTTTGTTTACCGAACTCAGTTATATTTTTGACGAGATTATAACAGCTGAGCTCTCGGTGATCATTTCGGTAATTAATTCCATTACTGAGCACTCAGTAATCCCGGAGTTTCAAAGAACTGTCAAAAATAACCGAAGTGATTGCAATGTTTTGACGGCGGCTCAGCATTTCTTTTTGAAAACCGTTCAGTAAAACCCCTCGCATTTAGCAGGTTGATAGCTGGGGAGCCCAGTATTTTTTTTATGAATTTCGGCTGCATTGAGACTGTTTTTCCTCTACAAATAGCTAAGTATCCCAGAGTTTCTTGGCAATCTTCATCAATCAGGGCATGTTTTCATTTGATAAAATGCTGAAACCAGCTTTTTATTCCATATAATAAAAGAAAAAAAAACAACAAAATAAAAAAAAAAAATCTGGTTCGGTGGAGCAAAAATTGGCCGCCTGGACTTTTCGTTTTTGAATCGCATACACTAGCTGGGTTTTCTACGAAAACATAAAAATAGTTAAAATTAAAAAAAAAAAAAACACACAGTTTTTCGTTTACACCTACCTCACAATGTAGTAACTTCGAAAATTGTAGATATTTTCGTTTTTTACGGCTTTAAAACTATCAACTTTCACTGCGGCAGAGACAACTAAGATGGCGCGTACGTTGAAACTGTTTGACAGCTCTGCTACGAGGCACCAGAGTTTGTTCAGCACTTTTGAACAGTCGTCCAGTAATCAAATGACGACCGTTCAGTAAAAATTCCAAAGATTGCTGACTGATCAGTAATGATTATTACCGAACGTTTTCACTGCAGGGGAAAAGTCAGATGTGCTGAACATATCAGCAATAAATTTTACCGTAGACAGCATATTATTAAAAAAAAAAGCAGTCATCAGTAATTTTTGTTACTGATTTCAGTAGAGGCTCTAGAAAAATACCGAGTGCTCAGCAATTTCGTTGTTTTGACGAATACATCCGCTAAAAAAAGTACCGAACATCGAGTATAGGATTAAGTGTGCAAGGATTCATAAATTCCTCCAATGAATACTTTAGACACTCAAAAAAAAAGAATTCTTTCAATTCTCACAGAAATTCCTCCTAGAAATTCTTTAGAAATATCTTTATACATTTTTAGGAAATTGCTTGTGATCTCTTCTGGTAATTGAGATTTTTCTCGGTCGTTCCGTTGTAAATTCGTGGATTTATTTTTAATTTGCAAAGATGTATCTCATAGAACATCAAAAGTAATAACAGACGGAATTTAATAAAGAATTATCAGAAGAAATTTACAGAGGAATTACCAAAGAAGCTTTTAAAAGTTGCCACATAAATTCACAAACGAATCGACTAATTAATTTTTTGGGCCGCTGAATCCGAATCCGGGCTCAGATTTGTTTCAGGACGCCACAATTTTGAGCTATACCTCAATTTATAGGGCAAAATATGCGATTTTAGGCTTTTTTGACTGCAAGCCGTTAAGCATGGAAATAAGGCAATTAAGAGGTAAAATGGTCAATTGACATTTAAATTTACGACTCACGCAAAATATTTCGTTTTATCAAATCAAATTTGAAAGATTTAAGCATTTTATGTTAATATGTAAACTTGCATGCAATTTTTGGAGGGTGGTTTGTATCGTACCTAACATAACATGGGCCCAAAATCTGTCAGAGACACATTAGTTTGCTCTTGAGACAGACCAAAAGTTAATTTTTGTTACGCTGTGCTATTGAAAGAATTACAATAGTAATTGTCTGGTATATGAGCAAAGGGACTGCTGGTAGAACTTTTTGAGAAATTGCTGAATCCCGTAATAAATTTCCAAACCCAAAAAATTCAAAAAATTCTGTCAAAGATATTTTCAAAAATAATAACCTAATTCAACTTTGAACATTATTGCCGAGAAATTCCAAAAGAGTTATGCCGAAATAGTTTTCAAAAACATTTGCAGAGAAAATTCCAAGAATACTCTTATAGGAACTTTCGGATCAAATCCAATCAAAGCATTTCCCAAAAATTTGCTAAAAAAAAACGCCGAAAGATATTTGAAAGTTTTTTTCAGGTAACTCACAGAAAACTCGCCGAATAAATTACCAAAAAAAATGCCAAATGAATTACCCAATCAATTCCCGTAGGGATTGGCATAGAAGTTTCCAGAAAAGTGTTAAAGTTATTCCGAAAGTTATTACCAGAGGTTTTCTCAAACGAATTGTCAAAAAAAAAAAACAGTGAAAAGTTGCAGACGGAGTTCCTAACAAAATTTTCGTAGAAATAGAAATCTAAAGAAGTTCGTAGAAATAAGAATCAGACGCAATTTTTGTAGCATTTCTGAGAATTAGTTGAAGAAGTTTCCAAAGGAAATGCCTAACAATTAATCAAATATATCGTCAAAGGAAATTTTCAGAGCAATAGCCGAATTAATTCACAAATTAATGTTTAAAGATATTCCTTAATGAATCTGTACACGGGTTTCCGAATTAATTACTGAAAAACATAAAAAAAAACGAAGAAATACTTCAAAAGTTGTAATAAATGATGTAAAAATTCTCACAGGAATAGGAGGCAATCAGTGAAGTACTAGATTGAAAGTAGTGAGCTGGATTTTAGTATGGTGAGATGATCAATTCTTCATTTCTGCAATGAAATTGAGCAAACAGCGTGGGTTATATGATTTCTTGACTAATTTGATGCTATTTGAGCAAAAGTTTGGGTAACTGTGATGTTGTATTATTTATTTCTTGCAACTTCAACAACACAGTTACCCAAACTTTTGCTCAAACAGCATAAAATTGGACATGAAATCATATAACCCACGCTGTTTGCTCTATTTCATTGCAGAAATGGAGAATTGATCATCTCACCCTACTAAAATTCAGCTCACTACTTTCAATCTAGTACTTCACTGATTGCTTCCTATTGCTCCAAGAGATTCTACTGGAATTCCTCAATGAATCCTTTAGGAATTCTTCCAAGGTTTTTATCAGCTTTTTTTCTATTGATACCTTTAACGGTTTCTTTAGCGATTACACCAGTTTCGTCCAGATTAATTTCACGAAACTTCTAACGAAATGCTTCTAACGATTTCATCAAATTTTTTTTCTCAAGTGCGGAGCTCCAAGAACTCTTTCTTGGATATCTTTTACGATTCACCTGGGAAATACTTCAAGGACTTCTTTACAAATTCCTCGAAGATTTTCTGCGAAAGTTGCAACAGCGATTCCTTAGGAAACTTCTTCTTCAATTCCTTGAAGGATTCTTCAGTATTATGTAATCCCAAGAACTCTATAAAGAGTTTCTTAAACATATCCACAAGCGATTCCCACATGTTCTCTTCAGCATTTTTTCAGAGGAATACTTTGGAGTTCCTTCAAGATTTTTTTAGAAACTTCTTCAAGGGTTATTTTTGCACTGCCTCATACGATTTTTCTTGGAAGTCCTTTCAAGGATTTCTTAAGAATTTGTTCAAGCATTTCTTTAGTAATCATACCTGCAGGGATTTCCTCATAAATTCCCCCAATAATTTCTGTAGAAAATCATTCAAAGATTCCTTAGGCAATGTTTTTAAGTCCTTTTTCACAATTCGTTCAAGAATCTTTTAAGAAATTCCAGTAAAAATTTAATCTTTTCAACAAGGACTTTGTTTTTCAAGTTACGTATAAAGATTCGTTCATGGATTTCTCGAAGTTTTTCTTCAGATAACCCTACAAGGATGGACACATTCATCCCTAAAGAATTCCTGCACAAATTTCCTCGGGGGTCTTACAGAAATTCACCCAAGGCCTCCTGCGGAAATTCTTTTGAAGTTTGTTTTTTTTTTATTTGCACCAAAGAATTTGGAATTCTTTGGGGTTTCCGTCATTGATTTCTTGAGAAATTATCTAGGCATTTCATAATTAGTTCTTCCAAAAATCCCTTTGCTTACAGATTTTTTTCAGGAATCCTTTAAGTAATTACTTATAGTACTCCTAGTACTTGTAGTACTACTTCATAGTACTGTAGTAATCCTTCCAGAACATCATTAAATATACCTCCAAAATCAACCCAATACATCTTAGAATTCATCTAGGCGATTCTTAAAGATTTTTTTAGAAATTTCTGCAAAAAATCCTACAGACATTTCAACAAGAGTTCCTTCGTGAATACATTCAAATTTCTTTGGAAAATCTCCCACGGATCCATTCGGGTATGGCTTCAAAAATCTCAAAAAATCATCAAATATATTTTCCATGAGGAACTACTGCAAGATTCCTTCTTGAAGAAATCTCTAAAATCATTCTTGGAGAAATTCCTTGAGGTCCATCTGAAGGATTTCTTGAAGAGTTTTATGATATAATCCTTGAATGGCTTTATGCACGGTTCCGAAATGGTATTTCTGAACGACTGCTTGAATAAATTCTTACAAAAAAATCTCAAAGGAATTTTTGAAGGATTTCTTGATAATTGTTTGAAGAAATTCTTGAAGAAATGTCAGGAGGACTTCCTGAAGCAATCATTGTAAGTATTCGTAAACCAATGCTTAGAAAGTTTTCTTAAGTAATCCCTGAAAAAAGTTCTGAAGTAAATCATAGAGGAATTTTTGTAGAAGTCTTTGAAGTAACTGCCTGAGAAATCGAAAAATATATTCTTGCCCGAAGGAATTCCCGCAGAAACCCTTCAAGAACGTAACATGCGTTCAGTTCTTAATTTTGATAGATGGGGCCCCTGAATTTCAGCTGCTATCTTATGCCAAATCAACACCTATGTTTGGTTCTGTGGTTAGGATATCAGGGACATTTTCATAATGCTCATGAATTATACTTCCATATCGGTACTGAATATCGTAAAATTCAATTTTGATTTCGAACACATTTTTTTATTGTATTTTGGGGCTCCTGCAGGTGCAAAGAGTAGTCATCAAATTAATATAAACAAAACTAACGAAACTACATGAATAAAGTGTGTACATTAATAATTGTTAATAATAGAACATCAAAATAGCCATCTGTGTTCCCATTCCAAAATCTCTTGATAATCACGAAGAGGCCCCTACATACCTATCAGCAGATCGGCAAGTATTTAAAAACTTATACTTATATGTAGGAATCTTTCGCTAATCACAGAACTTTATTCAAACTGGGCCCCCAAATTCAGGAGGCCTCCAAATCAGGGAAGGTTTATAACACTAGACCTGCCCTGATTTGGAG
Organism: Aedes albopictus; assembly: GCF_035046485.1. Classification (NCBI taxonomy): domain Eukaryota; kingdom Metazoa; phylum Arthropoda; class Insecta; order Diptera; family Culicidae; genus Aedes; species Aedes albopictus. The sequence goes on along the minus strand of NC_085138.1, from coordinate 201,853,720 downwards.
GCCCCCTAGATTCGGGGGCCCGGTGCGGACCGCGCCCTCCGCCCACCCCCCCCCCTTGCTACGCCACTGGACATTGAGACTGTACAAATATTTGATCATTGATATTACAAGATAACTAGCTTTGCAATCAAAACTACACCATTCGCGATATTCGTTGGACACAGCATTCCGTGAGGAACTGTAGGAGAAAATATTATTTTGTCATCAGTTCCTCTTCTTACTGACCTTACGTTTTAACTGTGACAGTGCCAACTTATCAGCCTTTTTGTTTTATAAGCACTTTGAAAAGTATACCTGTATTTTTGTCCCAGTTTCAGTAAGACATGAATACAAAAATAGAAAGTGTAATAGAGTGTTAGGCATTTTATGAAACATTTTGGATCAACGACGAACAACACATTTTCGACAAAAATGTAAAAAATAAATCATCAAGAACTCCATTGATTATTTTCAGACATTTTATTTTTATTGATTTCACTGCATCGAGCCCACTTAGATTCACTTAGATAAATGTGTCAATAAATGAGGTAATAATGTAAATAATCTTATAAACAATGAACCACCTAATAAAGGGTTTCAAAATGACGGTAGTTTTTCATCGTAAGTTGTTTGGAAAATAAACGGAAACTATTGTTTCTCTCTGTTTTCGATAATAAACCGTTTGCGACAACAATAGCGTCTCAATTATGAATGAAAAATTTAACAATAGATCCTATTGTTGCGTATCCCATTGAATGCATATGGGACTTTGGAGGAGCTCCTATCCGAATCAGAAAAAAAGCAAATTTTGTTTTCGGATTGTTATCAATAACGTATTCATATCAAAATTTGTTATTGAAATATTTTAAAAATTCGCTATTATTAAGTTGTTATTGAAACTAACAAAACATGTTATTACACAGGTCTTCCAGGAACATTTTTTTGTTATAATTTTTGTTATTTTGCCGCTTATGACATAGAAGTTTATAACAGGATGTGTTATGTAAATAACATGAAAATAACTCTTTCCGCTACTCAGTTATTTTTCCAAAATAACACATTTTATTATGCTGTTGCTATTCCCTTCTGCTCGGGTCGAGGATCACTGACAATTAAGAGAAATTCCCCAGTTTCCGTTTGGCTTTTATAAGAAGAGCACACTTTTTTCCTATACATTTATGCTCATGATTTTATGTTTGCCCATCCTGTTGTAGTTGAGCAACATCTATGGGACGAGGAGAAGACTTTCAGGGCTGTTTTTTGTTTTGCCCACCAGGGTGCGATGACGTCACGTTTTCGATTCCCGCATCTCGTACCAATGTTTAGGGAACTCAAATGCATTGTCAATGGGGGAACCCAATTGATGTTGGCTGCAAACAATCCTATTGGGTGGGAATAGGGATGTCATATATGTGGTTTTGCCCGAGCTCAAACTGCTCAAGTTTGGACGCATTTCATGGCCATGGTATGACGTGAAAATGGAACAAGCACTCATTACCTGTATCCAGGGAGTGTGTGCGTTCCTTTATTACAGGGTCTAATTAAGGGGAAAAAATTGGGAAAATAGGAATTGTGGCAGAGCCAACAAGTACATTTTGGAACCGAACGGTTACAGCATCACACATTAGGCTGTGCCTTTTTAAAGCATTAATATTTCCGCATTTCATTTATGGATTGGAATTGTTTATTAATGCCTCTGCTAGAGCTCTCTACAGGTTGAAAGTAGCTTTGAATTGCTGTGTACGTTGGATCTTTAACCTATCGTTGTACTCAAGTATGACGTATCTCCAACCTCAATTGCTTGGTTGCGGCTTCTACGAATTTATCAAACTCAGAACAGTCTTGTCTATGTTTAAAATCATTTCTACTAAAACACCACGTTTTCAATTCGATAAATTACATCCCTTCCAAAGCATTCGTGTTAATAACTATATTATACCCCAATACAACACGTCACACTACGGACATTCTTTCTTCGTTTGAGGCATTGTGTAGTGGAATCACAGGGTGGCCACAGACTCGGGAAATTCTGGAAATGCTGGAAAAAGTCGGGAATTGAAATTCATCGGGAAATAAGCGGGAATAGGTCGGGAATTTTGTTTATGACCGGGAATTTTTTAAATTATGTGCCTCCAGAATGTAAAATCAAACCTAGATTTAATTAAATCTTGGCTCACTTTAAATCCAGATTCTTACACAGTCTCGGATGGCTCACGCATGGATTTCATTTCAAAATCCAAATAATGCAGACGGGCATTTGTTTCTGAATTACGAGTTATTTCTGGTTTGATGGAGATTATCCGGAAGACAGGTTTTTAATCAACGATTACACCTTAAATTTGGGCACAAACATATTTCAAATCACAATTTTTGAAAATAAAGTTTTAAACTACTAAAAAAACCTAATCTAAAGAACGTGAAACAATATCGCAAAAAAATAATTTTGGTAGCCCAATTTTGAATGATTTTTTAAGAAATGCCATAAAATACATCTCCAACCTTTTCTTAGAAAAATTTTAGCTTGTTACATTTCTATCAAAATGGAGAAATTAGTGACATAGTTTTAGAGATTCTAGTTCCTTGTAGTAGTTACGATTTTTGCCAAATTTTCAGTATGAGCTTTAGGACAAGTTTCAATTGATGTTTTCATTGGAACTTTTTAAAATAATTCCTCAACTTTCTTCGTGCATTAGCTGAAGCGCACCCCGCTGACGTAGTTTACGCTTAGTGTGCCTGTCTGGGTCATAATGACTCCAATGCACGACTAGGGTTAATTCGCTAGTGGAGGACTTCCTGAAATTATTGCTTTGTTGGAGTTTTTAACGGTATTTCTAAAAATTTCAGTTTATAGAAAAGCTCCCTGCAAAGCCATCATACTAACAATTTGGCGTTTCAAACATTTTTGGAATAATTACTAAAATTTTTATGGAGTTATGAATTGATAACGTAATATTGGATGGAACTCTTGAAGTGTTTTCTGTGTAACGATTTGTAGAATTACTGGAATAATTTTTAAATAAATACCTTGAATCCTAGCAATCACTATTATTACAACGGAAGCAAAATTGCAAGTTGAAAACCAGAAGACAGGATTCTCTAGATTTTTTAATCAAATCTTTCAATGTATGTAGGCAGTGAAGGAATTCCTGGTGTTACCAATGGAAAACATGAAAAGTTTCTTGCATCAATTTCTTAGGACATTTTGTTTTAATGTTTATTTTTGTGTATTTTAATTTATGCTAGGGTGCCTGTACCAGTTATCGCACTACCTAAGGAAAACTACTTCTAAAAAAATAAGAAGAAGATCAACGAATTTCGTCGATATGTCAAATGATATATTATATTTTACAGGTTTTTTTCGAACTGTGTGTGTAGATTTGCTTTACAGGAAAACTATAAAATCTGAGCCAAACCCACTTTTACTATTTATTACGGCGTGTGCCAATGATAGGAACCCTGTACCAGTTATGGACATATTTTTTTTATTTCGGTTCCACTCGCACTATTTACTTGCATTCCTTATGGAATTTGCCATAACTGGTACACTATGGCGAAATAGGGTGCAAGGAAGCTGAAATTGATTTATTTCTATCATAATTTGAGCAAAATATGAAGTTTGAATGAGTGCAATCATCATAGTTGAAGGTTGAAAATCAACTATGGCGAATTTGAGGTACTATAGCCATAACTGGTACACTCAGCCTAATTCTATACTTTCCTCAGGACAGACACGTGAACATTGTAGAAGATTTCTCAACAAAAATTCGTGAAATTTTGACAGTTTATCGTTTATCACAAAGTCCAGTTTATGAAATCCGGATTTTACCGTTATTCCGGAGTTATGGTCGGGGGCAATGAAGTAACCTCCTTCACAGGTAGTGGTGCAACCTTTAAGTCGCCTTCGAAAGCTAATCAAACTTCATGGTTTTGCAAACATGGAACATGTTTCTAGGGATTTCGAGTAAACTGGCTACGTCTCCGGATGTTCCAGAAACCTGATGCGCCTAGGGAACTGGCCACTTTTTGATTAGTTCTGAAACCTAGCTTGCGACAAATCAAACTTCATGATTTTGCAAAACTAGACTATAGATACATATTTTAAGTACACTGGCCACATCTCCGGATGTTCCGAAAACCCGGTGCTCACAGGTAAGTGACCACTTTTTGATCATTTTTGAAACCTAGCTTTCGACATATGTATCACACTTCATGATTTTTCAGAACAAGACTATTTGAACATGGTTCTACGGATATCCCGGGAACCTGGTGTCTACAGGGAAGTATGTACTTTTTGATTGGTTCTGAAAATTCAATATTCACGAGTTTTCAAGTAAGTTCTTCAACAATGGGATTAGCAATAAAGCCCAGAATATCGATATTTTCATTAAATATCTAAAATGAGCCTTACAAATTTTGTCAGAAATATCGAAGTTTTGTTTTTCAAGATTTAAGAATTCCTTTACAAATTGAGCTAGAAATTGTTAATGAATAGAAAATCTTTAATGAAAATCCCCCACATATTTTCAAAATTTAAGAATTCCGCTAAGGAATTGCTCTTATAGCAACATTCATATTTTCTTTTCTGAAATTACCAATTCTCACTAAACAAGAATTTTTCACAGGTATTACGAGAAGCTCCAACATAAATTTATCTGATACTTTTGAATCTAGTGGTTTGTATATGAACCTGTTGATATGTGTGACGAAATTTATTTTTTTTAATATTGATTTGTTAACTCAATTATTGCATAGATTTCCTGATTTGTTACCAGCAGAGTGAGAAAATATCACAGAATTTAATTAGTATTTTTACAATAAACTCCTTCCAGGAAATTTGTTATGAAATTTCTCGACGAATTTCACCAGAAAACACTCCAACAATTCGGCTTATAGGAATTATAACAGAATTATGTCAAGAATGCCGTCCTTCACATCTTTAGAATTTCTGGGATAGTGAAAAAAACTCCTATAAAGAATTCATCAAAGAGTATATCAGTTAGCCGACTCGATTTTTTTTTATGGGAACTTTATCAAGCATTTCTTAAGGAGATCATAAAAATATTTGTGGGAATTCCGAAACACATACAGTATCGGACAATAAAAATGCACCAAAGCCGTTTTCCCATACAAAATAGCCAACTTCAGATTACCATATCTCCTCAACCGATTGTTTTAATTTTTCTGTGACGAACTACAAAACATTTCAATTCTCAAAAACTATTGAAAAAGTTCGGTGGTAACTATTGATACAAAAGTTACAGATAGGTTGAATTTTGACAATAAAAAATGCACTAAGACAAAAAGTTGTATAGCAAAAAATACTGAAGTCATATCATTTTCGTCTCTTCAGCAAATGTATTCGTCATCACACTAGAAACATAGGTATTTGCCGAGGACACCAAAATAATGTGACGTAATCATTTTTTGCTATGAAACTTTTTGACTTGCTGCATTTTTATTGTCAAAATTCAACCTATCTGTAACTTTTGGATCAATAGTTATCACTGAACTTTTTCAATAGTTTTTGAGAATTCAAATGTTTTGTAGTTCGTCACAGAAAAATGAAAATAATCGTTTGAGAAATATCTGAGATATGGCAATCTAAAGTTGACTATTTTGTATGGGAAAACGGCTTTGCTGCATTTTTATTGTCCGATACTGTATCTTCAAGCATAGGTTTACTTTACAAGACATCCAAAATAAGAAGCAAATTTTATGCATATGTTACATGTAAATTTCTTTTGAAGTTAATGTCTCTAAACTATTGTAAAACTGTCACAGTATGTATCACGATGACACTGTAAATATTTCAGTTTTACAGATCCACCTAAAAGTTTGGATTTCGAATGTTTTACATGCTCCATAGGTATATAAAGAAAAGTCGGGAAAATTCAAAATTAATGCGGGAAAAATGCGGGAATTTCAATTTAGATTTTGTGTGGCCACCCTGGAATCAGTTACCTCCCGAAATTAAGTCATGTAGTAATATGTCAGAGTTCCGCTGGCAGAGCACACACTACTTTGATGGAAGGAATTAGTTAAACAGTTTAAATTTAGGGTTAGTACATATAAGAATAGAAGTAATAACCGAATTGATAAATGAATTCCGATTGCTAAATTTTAAAAGGTTGTACCTTACTTAGCAAGTATTTGTTAAATAAATAAATAAATGAATAAAACGCCCGCTGGCATTTCCCGCTTTGACTTGTTGTGAAATACCAAGAGGCTCCATCGAACTCTTCCCAGCAGCAAATGAAGGAGTAGGAGGCGCGTGGTAGTTTCATGGGTTGATTCCATATAATCAGCGCGCAATGTCGTAGTTTACGTGCGCTGCAGATTAGGGAATCTTTCCAAATCGTCGTTTTTCACACTTTTCTTTCGACAATAGCAGCCGTTCTTGGGCTTAACCTGCTCAGTTTGAGCTCTAGTTTGCTTGCTTCTATTGTAAACCTCCATAATATAATGAAATCGCGTGAAGGCGTTTTGCCCCCGGGGCGTTATGCCCGCAGTTCCCCTACATATAAGGCTATCTGACGTTTGATCACCCTTCTCTTTTTGGCTCCTGAGAAGGATTGGTTTGGTTAAATATTAAACAAAAAATTGCTATCTTCTGCTGCTGCTTGAGAGAGAAGGGTGATAATCGTTAGATTGCCTTATATATAAATGAGGTGATCACTTGAAAATGAAACTACATCGAAGTATTAAAAAGTAACGTTTATTTCATTTATTTGAAATTTCGATACACATTTGGCCGACAGATTGGTCCCAAATCGTAAGTAGCTAAAACACTGTCGTGAACGCTCATCGCCTAAAATCGAAAACCTATCCTGGAGAGGGCGGGACTACTCGCGGAACATTCTTGCAATGATAAATAAATAGCTATTTTAAAATGTCTTTACACATCGAGACTGTACACACTTACGGGGATATCACTAACGGCGTCTTACGAGGGTACTTTGTACATTACGTTTATCGGTATTTTTTTTTTTCTACCGCTGAGTTTAACAAATACATTGATTGCTGTGTGTCAAATATGGTTCTATTTCGATTCATAGGTACGTCCTTATGTTAAGGTCAATAAAATGCGTTTTTCTTCGTTGGTTTTAAAATCTGAACATTTTAAGGAACTGATCTGTTTGCAAAACGTTTTTTTCAATACATTCCAAACTGACACATTTACGACATTTCTAACTAGAGTTTGTAGGGCAACATGATTTTAAGCACTTCTTGGATAGATGAACATATTTCTATAAACAAGAAGTAGGGTCTGGGACCATTTGGGCAGGAGCACCTATTTTGGGCACTTGCTGCTACAACTCGGTCAATTTCAAACCGATTGAATTGAATTTTTGTACATGGCTAGCTGATCGTGTCGCAAAAATCAAGTCAATCGGTTGAAAGTTGACTGAGTTACAGCAGCAAGTGCCCAAAATAGGTACTCCTGCCCAAATGGTCCCAGAGCCTACGCGATGAAGTTTCCTGTATTTTCCGGGATCAATTTCAACAAATTCCACACGTTGAAAACCGATTTATTATTTTGAGTGGTGCTTGACCATTTGGATGGTATACCAATATTTAGGGAACTCAAATGCATTGTCAATCGGGGAACCCAATTGATGTTGGCTGCAAACAATCCTATTGGGTGGGAATAGGGATGTCATATACGTGGAATTAACCGATTGGAGTTCTTTGATTGGATAAGGATCACCCACCAGCTCTCGAACGCAAATGACCCACTACACTCGATTGTTTTGTTTGCACGGGTCTGGTTTTTGCTATAACTCAATTGTTAACTAATTTCAACTAGTCAATTTTTAACTAATTCTGGGGGGGATCGCAAATCGACCACGTTCTAATTAATGAAAGGCACTCTTCCGACATAATCAGACCTAACGGCAACTCTGACCACAACATGGTGAGGTGAAGGTTAAGCTGTACCCTAAACTCTCCGCCATTTTTTTAATTTTTGATAACTGACACTGAGGAATATTACAAGTGGTAGTCGAAATACGCGTATATGTCAAAGGATAAGCAAAAGAGGGCGGATTACACTCATTCGAAGAGGGTACTCTGGTTAGAGGATTCGAAAAGTCGGTACAAGATCTCCGACTTTAATAATGCCGCCTGCATCCCACCGTAATTATATCAATTCAGGCCAAACATTTCAATAGGTCCTATCTGCATTTGAGAGGCTCTCTTTGTTCACTTTCTCTTTCAATTATTGCAATGTAATGGTACACTTTTCAACTACTTTTGCAGTACAAATCAAAAGACGATTGTTTTGACCATCGTTCAATGCAAGGAGACAATCATAATACAAATAAACAGCTGAGATATTAACGAAAGAGAGGGAAACCAAAGAGAGCCTCTCTTCTGCAGATAGGACCTTTAGAAATGTTTGACCTGATCTATCTACCACACAGAGCTATGGAAAATCGTGAACGAGAACAGCTTTCCCGGAAAGCATATCACACTTGATAGCATAACAGACATCCCGAGCAAAGGCGGATAACAAAATGATAACAAACTCTGTTACCTGGTTATCATTCGTACACAGTTCGAAAAAAACCTGTAAAATTATGACGGATCGAATGTAACAAAAGGACCCCGTCATATATGATGGAAATTTATGTGCGAACTTAAAATTACATTGCAGATATTTGTTAGAAAATATAAAGAAAAATTGAGATCCGACCGAGAATTGAACTCAGATCCTTGGAGTGTGAGTAGCACGCCCGAGCTCACCCGGCTATCTTAGCTTGTTGAAAAGCAGACAGTCAAAGGTAAACTGCTTCTACCACAATGCACGCATTCCCGACATGCTCCGACTGCTGCAAAGAGTACTGAGAGAGACAACGGGGAAACCGCCACAGCTGCGAGCAGCCGTTCTTTGGCTGACGACGGAGAGTGGCTGGCATGATTTATAGCAGATGCATGTAAATTAAAAGCGAATATGCTTTAAAATCTGTAAACAAGCCGTCTGACCAGCAGCGGACTGCTCGGCTGACGTTGAATGTTGGCGATTTACATTTTTCTGTCGCAAATTTCAGTTGATCTTCAATTTACGTGTTGTTTAACTTTCATATTTTTTTGCTGTGTATGATAATTGAGTTTGTTATCATTTAGGTTGAATTAAGAACCAACATAACAAAAATGAAAACTCAAATTTACTCCACGAATACCAAAATGATAAAAAGTTATGTTATCGTTGAGTTCAAATTGATAACTAATTGTGTTATAGAATATTTTATTAAATATTACACTTAGTTATCAACATGAAAAGATACAGCTGATTGATAACAGGTTTAGTTATCACTTGTTTCTCATTCAGAGCTATTTTATCGACCAAAATAGTAAAAATCCGACATAGTTAGCAGTTTCTTATAATTATAACTCATATTTCAACTATTGCGCCCAGTGGGTCTCGAACCCTGACCGAGTGATTATCGGGCGAAGCCGATAACCCCTATACCAACGGGTCTCAGTGAGAGGGAGAGTGGTTGAAGGCTACGCTTTTGTACTGCAGTCGCAATGAAGATGGTAAGCGGAATCTATTTTTAGATTCGAGGTTCACCAAGCCTCAATTTCGGGAAAGCTTTGAAATGTGTGTTTGGAAACTGATAACATATTATCATTAATTGGAAAAGATGATAACAAAAATAACATAATGATAATACCGATAACATAGTTTATTATCAAAGTGATATCACTTAGTTATCCGCCTTTGTTTGGGATACATAATAGCAAAGATGAACAGTGTACTGTATTGGAGTGAGCAAGCGACGTATGTTAACCCTTTGGAGCCGGAGGGGTCATATATGACCCCAACATAGAAACGGCTGTATAAATTCACCCATTCGATAGATCAGAATACTGCCTTCGGCAAAGTTGTTGCAAGTTGAGTCCTCTATTAGGGAAAGTCCTAAGTTTTTTTTTTTTCATTTTGTTGTAAAAATTCCTTGACCCTAAGAATGGCTATGCTAACCGGTTCACGTTACGTTAACAATAAAAATTACAATTACAATTACAAATTACAAAATTGGGATATTTGTATTTGGGGCTTCATTGATAACCTAGAACATCCTAAACACCATGAAATTTGGAAAAACGAAATAATTGACAAACCAGTTGTTCTAAAAGCTGAACTTGGATGTGAATTTCGTTTATATGTATCCATTTAGCCTTTGTCATGAATATCAAAAGGTGTTTTATATTCTGGGATGTTCTAGGTGTTCCAAACTGTCCTGTAGTGAAGTCCTTCAAATCTACAAGAATATTTTTATGTATTTCCGCCACAATTAATAGCACTCCATAAGCAACTGGAATCCGTGAAGCTCTTGACATTTACAAGGCCATTCATAGACGCTATAGGGATATTCCAGGTCAGCCAAACTACCTTGGAGTTCAGGACTTCAGGTCTACACTCGTAACAGTATCCATATCTGTTATACTGAGAAACGCTACATAATCAACCGCAGTTACTGAAGCAATCTGAAGTCTACGAGCTTATTATAAACCTTTGGGACGTCTAGGGTCGTCCAAACTGTTCTATAATAAAGTCCTTCAAATCTACAAGAATAATTTTATGTGTTTTCACCATATATAATAGTATTGTATAACCTGCTGGGGTCCGCGAAGCTCTTGAAATCTCAAATGCCATTCAGAGACACTACAGGGATATTCCAGGCCAGCCAAACTACCTTGGAGTTCAGGACTTCAGGTCTACACTCGTATCAGTATCCATATCTTTTGTTCTGAGTAACGCTGCATAATCAACCGCAGTTACTGGAGCAATCTGGAGTCTACTTTTTTATTACAATCCTTTGGGACATTCACGGTCGTCCAAATTGTTCAATAATGAAGTCCTTCAAATCTACAAGAAAAATGTTATGTGTTTTCACCATAAATAATAGCATAGCATAATCTGCTGAGATTCATGAGGCTCTTGAAATCTCAAATGTCATTTAGAGACACTACAGGAATATTCCAGGTCAGCCAAACTTCCTTCAGGTCTACACTCGTAACTGTATCCATATTTGTTATACTGAGTAACGCTGCATAATCAACCGCAGTTACTGGAACAATCTGAAGTCTATTTTTATATATTAAACCTGTGGGACATTCGCGGTCGTCTAAATTGTTCTATAATGAAGCCCTTCAAATCTACAAGAAAAACTTTGTGTTTTCGCCATAAATAATAGCATAGTAGCTGCCGAGATCCGTGAAGCTATTGAAATCTCAAGTCATTTAGAGACACTACAGGAATATTCCAGGTCAGCCAAACTATCCATAAGTTCAGAACTTGTAGCGTTCAGTTTTATCCAATAAAAAGTTTGTTATAATATTGTCAAGTTTGTTCATCGCCAAACATATTTATACGCGAAAAGTCTCACACTTCGACCACTGTTCCATCTATGCAACGCTGGATGCTGTCAGTACATCACGCCACAGACAGCGAAGCCTCGCTTGGCGGCAAAACGGTGCGAAAAGAGAAACGTCAAAGTTAGGAAAAAAAAGGTGACTCGGGACGAAAGCGGACGAGGAGCTTGGCTTCTTCTCTCTTGAGCCGGCAAACGGGTCGGACGCCATTGTTGGAGGAGAAAAGTTACCGTAAACTCGAGATAGCTCTTCGGAAAACGTTTGAGTTCCGCGCCGACGTCGAGTAAGATTTCCGGGTGTCAAGATCGTGGCCACGGAAGAAGCCACGAGACAGCAGCAATTCAAATATCGTGTGGACAGGAGTTGTGGCTGCTAAAGCCGTGATTGCACCGACGCCGTTGGGTGATGTCCGATTGAAAGGAGATGGCTTCGCGGTCGCATCATGATCGGTCCGAAGGCAGGACACCAATCTTCCAGGACGTCCTGTTTTGCCGGTACGTCTTCACATTCACAGCTCCGCTTGGCTTGAACGTCGTGGGGTCCTCCGAATTATCCGATGGCCGTGGTAGAACGCGAAGACAGAAAAAGTGCGACGACAGCAGTGTAGGAGATAACCTCAACATCCCGACCGTCGGCATGAAGCCGGCGAGGCAACGGTGGCGCGACCGCTATCACATCGACAGTTCTCAATCGTGCCGAGCGAGGCCAGCTCCCAGACGTGGTGAGGCTACTGGCCGGACGGGAGATTCCGTGAGTATCTTCGAACGATTCTGCGGGATCGAAGTGAGCGAATGGCCAGAAGGCCGAAAACGACTGTTGTTCATGTGAACATAGCTAAGGACAGCACAGACAGGGACAGTTAGGATCAAAACCTAGAATAAATGCTTAAAAGTGTACCATTTTATGAATCTTTTAACTGTGGGAAAGAAGCTCAAAAAATCAACTGTAACAAACTTCAGGTCTACACTCTTAGCATCAGCTAAATCTGACATACTGAGTAACGTTTCATAATCAAAAGTGGTGACTGGACCAACTTAAAGTCTACTATATATTTTTATGAACCTTTGGGACATTGAGGGTCGTCAAAACTATCCTGAAGTTTAGCTCTTGATAGTAACAGTAGTTAGTCTCACAATGAACTTTAGACTGTAATCTATAATAATAGTTTTGAGATATTCCAGATCAACATCGCTACTCCGGAGACCATAGCGTCAGGTCTACACTTGTGATAGCTTTTGCAACTAAGTTAAGGTGTTACATAATCAACTGAACTTACCAAAGCAGTTAGAGGAACAATATGCGTTGTTATACATTTTTGGGATATTATGGGCTTCTTACTGTTATGAAACTTAGTTGATAAAAACAACCACTGTAACTTTCAGAAGACTTGCTGGCCATGATAGATTACAAGTCGTAGCTTTTTATGGAAGAAGTTACCGTTACACTCGTAAACTTTAGGATCTAAACTCAAGAACAGTTTGGATGACCTGTCTATTTACCTTCCAGAAGACATACTGGACATGATAGATTACAAATCGCAGCTTTGTATAATGAAGGCAGTTACCGTTACACCAATAGACTGTAGGATCTGAACTCAAGAACAGTTTGGATGATCTAGAATATCCCGACTGATCGGATACTGTCTATTGAACTTTCAGAAGACTTACTGGACATGATAGATTAATTGTAGCTATGTATAATGAAAGAAGTTATCGTTACACTCGTAGACTTTAGGAACTAAACTAAAGAACAGTTTGGATGACCTAGGATATCCGGACTGATCTGATATTGTCTATTTACCTTTCAGAAGACTTGCTGGACATGGTAGATTTCAAATCGCAGCTTTGTATAGTGAAAGAAGTTACCGTTACACCCATAGACTGTAGGATCTAAACTCAAGAATAGTTTGGATGACCTAGGATATCCCGAATGATCTGATACTGTCTATTGAATTTTCAGAAGACTTACTGGACATGATAGATTAATTGTAGCTATGTATAATGAAAGAAGTTATCGTTACACTCGTAGACTTTAGGATCTCAACTCAAGAACAGTTTGAATGACCTAGGATATCCCGACTGATCTGATATTGTCTATTTACCTTTCAGAAAACTTGCTGAACATGACAGATTACAAATCGTAGCTTTGTATAATGAAAGAAGATACCGTTTTAGCCATATACTTAAGGATGTAAACTCAAGAATAGTTTGGATGACCAAGGATGTCCAGAAAAATATTCTGCATAATATTCCACCGTTTTTCTACCGTTTTTATACTACAGAAAAACGTAGAAAAAACTTCAGAAGAACGCTTGGAAAGATTCCGGCTTCAAAGGGTAAGAAGATTTTCGGCGGCATGTAGGAGAACGGTCAGAATGGTGAATCATGAGCTCGATGCACTTTTACAATGAGCCCAACATCCTGAAAGCTGAACGAATACAATGGTCAGGGCATGTCACAAGAATGCCGGAAAATAACCTTGCAAAGTTTGTATTCGCTAATTATTGGTTGGCACAAGAAGGCGTGATGGACAGAAAACACGAAGGGCGAACCAAGTGGTGCATAATCTGGCGAGCATTGTGTGAGACAGACGTTGGAGAGCTGCAGCTGCAAGCAGCCCGTGCATTATGTCTGCAAAAAGTTGACATAGTGTTATCGTAAATTTGATGTTATACTAAAAAAAAATGAAAAATACATATTTTTTTCATCAGAAAAACTCCCCGAAAACATCATCGCGAGCTATCCTATTCGGACTCTAGCTATCTGTCAGAGCAGTTGCCTTTTAGTATTCCTAATATATCATTTCCATTGTAATTCTGCAGTTCATAAAATTACCAAAAAAAAATCACAAACTTCGACATCAGTCTCACACGAGCGTCGACAGCTCGTGCGGCGAGTTCGTGGCAGTAACATTACTCAGGTCGAGTGTGGCCGCATTCATGTTGGTCGGCATTCCCGGACTAACGGATCCGGTCGCGTCTCGACCCAGCAGTGCGTTGACCTTGGGGGTCGGCGGCGTTGCCGTTGCCGCCCGCATCCCACCGTACGATGGCAGGTACGCCGAGTGGTTGAAACTGATATGGGAATGGTTCCCCGAGAGGGGTGTCACTGGGGTCAGCTGCTGGGCAACCGGGGTGTGATTGTGGTTCGCATGACTATGGTTCAGTGCCATGTGGGTCGCGTGCCCGTTTTGATTGAGATAATGCGCCGGGTGGGATATCGTGCTAATCTGCGGTGAAAGTGTCAGGTTCAAGTTCAACGGGGACTGTCGAACACTGATGGTTTTCTCCCGTTGCCATACGAACACGTTGTGCACCATGGCACCCCCGCAAAACACAATGCCCACGCCGATCAATATGCTGGTCACTATGGCCGGTGTCGAATGGAATTGCGTGAAGGTGTACAGAATAATCCCTAGAAGAAGAATGGAGATGCTATTAATAAACGGGAACATTTCACTATTATAGCTTCCTACCTGTTAAGAAAATGGGAATCGAAATGAAAAATCCACCAACTGCACACACTCTGCTGACACTGGATTTTTGTAAGTATTTGTTCCCCCTGAAAAAAAAAAACAAGAATATATGAAGAAATTAACGGTTTGTCAACACCATAGATAGATAAATGAAGAGCAGATACGTAAAATAATTACATTTTAACAAACTGTAAACAGTAGTTTTGTGAGACATAACTTGATTAAAAAGAAAGGTTTAATTTCTTCCTTGTCGAATGTAAATGAACATTTGCGGTGAAAGATAACCAAATGCCAAAGGAATTGTTGCACAATATGCCCGTTAAATGCTGTAAGTAGGTCTATCGCCTAGTCTATTGAAGTTTTAAAAAGATATCTGGACGGACAAAATGTCCGTTGAGGTCAAAACACCATGGGTTAATCTTAGAAACTTACTGGTTTAACTTTCTTTCTTATGAATTGGCATCTTTAGCGGTGTTGAGATAATTCCATATTCAGAATCTGCATGCAAAACTGAGCCGAAATCCAAATTTTCATGAATTTCTGTGCCCGGGAACCTATTTAAAAATCAGTTTGAAGTTTGTATGGGAGCGATTTGTCGAATCACCCCTCGTCGCATTTTGTACTGGGCGGAGCTGTCAAGCAGTTGGCCAGCTGTCAAAAGGTGATTTTGAAAATTCTCTTCGAAATCAATTTTAGGTGCCAAAATGAAGTTCTAAAAATCTGAAAAAAATCATGGTGGTTCAGAAAAAGGTGCTCTTTCGCATAAAATCAAAAAATCAATACATTTTTCTTAATTTAAAAACCCAATTGATGATCTGAAGGCGAACTATCTAACTAGGGAAGATATCTCCCTAGAAATATGTAAATACTTTGAACCTCTATTCAGAATAAACA